>NC_081394.1:652717-670217 GCF_030684315.1 Stegostoma tigrinum
CACCACACTCCTTCTCTTCCACACGCACACACCACACTCCCTCTCTTCCACACGCACACTCCCTCTCTTCCACACGCACACACCACACTCCCTCTCTTCCACACACACACACACACACCACACTCCCTCTCTTCCACACACACACACACACACCACACTCCCTCTCTTCCACACACACACACACACACCACACTCCCTCTCTTCCACACACACACCACACTCCCTCTCTTCCACACACACACCACACTCCCTCTCTTCCACACACACACCACACTCCCTCTCTTCCACACACACACCACACTCCCTCTCTTCCACACACACACACACCACACTCCCTCTTCCACACACATACATCAAACTCCCTCTCTTACACACACACACACACACAAGCGCACAGACATACACTGTCGCACCCACACACACACACTCCCTCTCTTCCACACAAATACACACACCACACTCCCCCTCTTCCACACACATACATCAAACTCCCTCTCTTACACACACACACACAAGCGCACAGACATACACTGTCGCACCCACACACACACACTCCCTCTCTTCCACACAAATACACACACCACACTCCCCCTCTTCCACACACATACATCAAACTCCCTCTCTTACACACACACACACAAGCGCACAGACATACACTGTCACACCCACACACACACACTCCCTCTCTTCCACACAAATACATACACCACACTCCCTCTCTTCCACACACATACATCAAACTCCTCTCTTACACACACCCACACAAGCGCATAGACATACACTGTCGCCCCCACACACTCCTCACCCGCACACACACGTGCTCCCTCTCTCTCTCACAGACACACACCCGCTCACACACAGTCTCTCACACTCTTACACGCAAATACTCACGCGCTCCCCTGCAAACACACACACACACACACACACACACACACACACACACATTTCCATGCTCTCTCTCCTACACACACTCTCTCCCACTCATACACACACACTCTTGCACATGCACTCACTCCCAGATACACTGACTCACATGCAGTCTCTCGCACACGCATTCTCGCTATCTCACGCAAACATACACACACACACAAACACACTCTCCCACCCCCCCACACACATACACACACAAACACACTCTCTCACACACACAATCACACTTTCTCACACACACACACAAACACACTCCCCCACAGACACTCTCCCACCCACACAATCACACTTTCTCACACAACACGCTCTCTCTCACTCACACACGCACTCGCCCATCCACACACACTCACACTCTCCCACCCCCCCCACACACACACTCTCACACCAACATACACATACACAAACACACTCTCACTCACACACTCTCTCAACATACACACACACAATCACACTCCATCACACAGTCACACTCTCTCTCTCTCACACACGCTTTCTCCCCACCCTACCCCGCCCCACACACAGACAGACAGACAGACACACACACACACACACACACTCTCAACCCCTAACGCACACACAATCACACTCACTCTCCAAACATGCACTCTCACATCCACACACACTCTCTCTCTACCCCAAACACACCATAGACACACTCTTTCTACCTTCCACACACACAGACACACACACACACACACACGCACACACACCCGCTCTCTTCCACACGCACACACCACACTCCTTCTCTTCCACACGCACACACCACACTCCCTCTCTTCCACACGCACACTCCCTCTCTTCCACACGCACACTCCCTCTCTTCCACACGCACACACCACACTCCCTCTCTTCCACACGCACACACCACACTCCCTCTCTTCCACACACACACACCACACTCCCTCTCTTCCACACGCACACACCACACTCCCTCTCTTCCACACACACACACCACACTCCCTCTCTTCCACACACACACACACACCACACTCCCTCTCTTCCAACACCACACTCCCTCTTCCACACACATACATCAAACTCCCTCTCTTACACACACATACACAAGCGCACAGACATACACTGTCGCACCCACACACTCCCTCTCTTCCACACAAATACACACACCACACTCCCCCTCTTCCACACACATCAAACTCCCTCTCTTACACACACACACAAGCGCAGACATACACTGTCGCACCCACACACACACACTCCCTCTCTTCCACACAAATTCACACACCACACTCCCTCTCTTCCACACACATACATCAAACTCCTCTCTTACACACACACACACAAGCGCATAGACATACACTGTCGCCCCCACACACTCCTCACCCGCACACACACGTGCTCCCTCTCTCTCTCACAGACACACACCCGCTCACACACAGTCTCTCACACTCCTACACGCAAATACTCACGCGCTCCCCTGCAAACACACACACACATTTCCATGCTCTCTCTCCTACACACACTCTCTCCCCCTCATACACACACACTCTTGCACATGCACTCACTCCCAGATACACTGACTCACATGCAGTCTCTCGCACACGCATTCTCGCTATCTCACGCAAACATATACACACACACACAAACACACTCTCTCACACACACACACACTCTCTCTCTCTCACTCACTCACACACACACACACAAACACACTCCCCCACAGACACTCTCCCACCCACACAATCACACTTTCTCACACAACACGCTCTCTCTCACTCACACACACACACACATTCCCCCACACACACTCTCCCACCCCCCCACACACACATTCTCCCACCAACATACACATACACAAACACACTCTCACTCACACACACTCTCAACATACACACACACAATCACACTCCATCGCACAGTCACACTCTCTCTCTCTCACACACGCTTTCTCCCCACCCCACCCCGCCCCACACACAGACAGACAGACACACACACTCACACACACACTCTCAACCCCTAACGCACACACAATCACACTCACTCTCCAAACATGCACTCTCACATCCACACACACTCTCTCTCTACCCCAAACACACCATAGACACACTCTTTCTACCTTCTACACACACACACACACACACACGCACGCACACACACCCGCTCTCTTCCACACGCACACACCACACTCCCTCTCTTCCACACGCACACACCACACTCCTTCTCTTCCACACGCACACACCACACTCCCTCTCTTCCACACACACACACACCACACTCCCTCTCCTCCACACACACACACACACACCACACTCCCTCTTCCACACACATACATCAAACTCCCTCTCTTACACACACATACACAAGCGCACAGACATACACTGTTGCACCCACACACTCCGTCTCTTCCACACAAATACACACACCACACTCCCCCTCTTCCACACACATCAAACTCCCTCTCTTACACACACACACAAGTGCACAGACATACACTGTCGCACCCACACACACACACTCCCTCTCTTCCACACAAATACACACACCACACTCCCTCTCTTCCACACACATACATCAAACTCCTCTCTTACACACACACACAAGCGCATAGACATACACTGTCGCCCCCACACACTCCTCACCCGCACACACATGTGCTCCCGCTCTCTCTCACAGACACACACCCGCTCGCACACAGTCTCTCACACTCCTACACGCAAATACTCACGCGCTCCCCTGCAAACACACACACACATTTCCATGCTCTCTCTCCTACACACACTCTCTCCCCCTCATACACACACACTCTTGCACATGCACTCACTCCCAGATACACTGACTCACATGCAGTCTCTCGCACACGCATTCTCGCTATCTCACGCAAACATATACACACACACACAAACACACTCTCCCACCCACCCACACACATACACACACAAACACACTCTCTCACACACACACACACTCTCTCTCACTCACACACACACACACACACACACAAACACACTCCCCCACAGACACTCTCCCACCCACACAATCACACTTTCTCACACAACACGCTCTCTCTCACTCACACACACACACACATTCCCCCACACACACTCTCCCACCCACACACACTCTCCCACCCACACACACTCTCCCACCCCCCCACACACACATTCTCCCACCAACATACACATACACAAACACACTCTCACTCACACACACTCTCAACATACACACACACAATCACACTCCCTCACACAGTCACACTCTCTCTCTCTCACACAAGCTTTCTCCCCACCCTACCCCGCCCCACACACAGACAGACACTCACACACACACTCTCAACCCCTAACGCACACACACTCACTCTCCAAACATGCACTCTCACATCCACACACACTCTCTCTCTACCCCAAATACACCATAGACACACTCTTTCTACCTTCCACAAACACACACACACACACACACACACTCCCTCTCTTCCAGACACACACACACACCCCACTCTCTCTCTCTCCCACACACACAACCCACACTCCCTCTCTTCCGCACACACACACCACACTCCCTCTCTTCCACACACACACCAGCGCACAGACATACACTGTCGCCCCACTCACACACCACACTCCCTCTCTTCCACACAAATACACACACCACACTCCTTCTCTTCCACACACACGCGCGCGCGCGCAGACATACAATGTCGCCCCCACACACTCCTCCCCCGCATACACACGTGCTCCCTCTCTCTTACAGACACACACCCGCTCACACACACTGTCTCTCACACTCTTACATGCAAACACTCACGTGCTCCCCTGCAAACACACACACACATTCCAACCTCTCTCTCCTACACACACTCTCTCCCACTCATACACACACACTCTTGCATATGCTCTCACTCCCAGATACACTGACTCACATGCAGTCTCTCGCACAGACATTCTCGCTATCCCACGCAAACATACACACACACACTCTCCCACCCACACACATACTCAAACACACTTTCTCTCTCACACACATACACACGCTCTCTCTCTCTCACTCACACACAAACACACACACACACTCTCTCTCTCACTCACACACAAACACACACACACTCTCTCTTACACATACACACTCTCCCACCCACACACACTCTCCCACCAACACACACATACACAAACAGACTCTCACACACGCTCTCTCTCTCTCACTCACACACACGCGCACACACACTCTCCCACCCACACACACAGATACACAAACACACTCTTCCACACACACACCCCACACTCCCTCACTTCCACACACATACATCAAACTCCCTCTCTTCCACACACACACAAGCGCACAGACATACACTGTCGCACCCACACACACACACACACACACTCCCTCTCTTCCACACAAATACACACACCACACTCCCTCTCTTCCACACACATACATCAAACTCCTCTCTTCCACACTTACGCACACACACCTCTCTCTTCCACACACACACACGGGCATAGACGTACACTGTCGCCCCCACACACTCCTCACCCGCACACACGTGCTCCATCTCTCTCTCACAGACACGCACACGCTCACACAGTCTCTCACACTCCTACATGCAAACACTCACGCGCTCCCCTGCAAACACACACACACACTTCCACGCTCTCACTCCTACACACACTCTCTCCCACTCATACACACACACTCTTGCACATGCACTCACTCCCAGATACACTGACTCACATGCAGTCTCTTGCGCACACACACTCGCTATCCCACACAAACATATACACAGACACACACACAAACACTCTCTCTCACAAACACACTCTCTCTCTCTCTCACACATACACACACACACTCTCCCACCCACACACACACACTCTCCCACCAACACACACACATACACAAACAGACTCTCACACACGCTCTCTCTCTCTCACTCACACACACGCGCACACACACTCTCCCACCCACACACACAGATACACAAACACACTCTTCCACACACACACCCCACACTCCCTCTCTTCCACACACATACATCAAACTCCTCTCTTACACACTTACGCACACACACCTCTCTCTTCCACACACACACACACACACACACACACGGGCATAGACATACACTGTCGCCCCCACACACGTGCTCCATCTCTCTCTCACAGACACGCACACGCTCACACACAGTCTCTCACACTCCTACATGCAAACACTCACGCGCTCCCCTGCAAACACACACACACACTTCCACGCTCTCACTCCTATACACACTCTCTCCCACTCATACACACACACTCTTGCACATGCACTCACTCCCAGATACACTGACTCACATGCAGTCTCTCGCGCACACACACTCGCTATCCCACACAAACATACACACACACACACACACAAACACTCTCTCTCACAAACACACTCTCTCTCTCTCACACATACACACACACACTCTCCCACACACACACACTCTCCCACCCACACACACATACATACACTCCCACCCACACACGCTCTCACTCACACTCACACACTCTCACTCACGCACTCACACACACACACTCTCTCTCTCTCTCACACATACACCCACACACTGTCCCACCCACACACAACGTCCCACCAACACACACACACATACACAAACACACTCTCACACACACAATCACACTTTCTCACACACACGCTCTCTCTCTCACTCACAAACACACACACTCTCTGTCTCTCACACATACACACACACACTCCCACACACACACAAACACACTCTCACATACACAATCACACTTTCACACACACACACACACACACACACAGTCTCTCTCTCTCTCTCTCACTCACACACACACACAGTCTCTCTCTCTCACTCACACACACACACACACACACACAGTCTCTCTCTCTCACTCACACACACACAGTCTCTTTCTCTCTCACTCTCTCACACACATACACGCACACTCTCTCTCTCTCTCTCTCACACACACACTGTCCCACCCACACACACATACACTCTCCCACCCACACACACTGGCCCACCAACACACACACACACACATACACAAACACACTCTCCCACACATTCTCCCACCCACACACACTCACACATACACTCTCCCACCCACACAGACACAAACACACTCTCACATACACAATCACACTTTCTCACACACACACACACACACAGTCTCTCTCTCTCACTCACTCACACTCTCTCACACACACTGTCCCACCCACACACTCTCTCACACACATACACGCACACTCTCTCTCTCACACACACTGTCCCACCCACACACACATACACTCTCCCACCCACACATACACAATCACACTCTCTCACACACACGCTCTCTCTCCCTCTCACTCACACACACACTTTCCCACAGACACACTCTCTCACCCACACTCACACACACACACTTTCCCACAGACACACTCTCTCACCCACACACACACTCTCCCACCCACACACACACATACATTCTCCCACCCACACACACATACACAAACACACTCTCACACACACACGCTCTCTCTCCCTCTCACTCACTCACACACACTTTCCCACAGACACACACTCACACCCACCGCCCCCCCCCCCACATACACACACGCACACACACTCTCCCACCAACACACACACAATCACACTCTCTTGCACACACAAAATCACACTTTCTCACACACACACACGCGCTCTCTCCAACACACGCTCACTCCTACACATACACTGACACTCTCACTCTCCCGTTCCTACACACATTTACTCCCACTTGCACACTCACACACACACAAGTGCACACACATTCTCTCCCCCACAGACACTCACACTCTCTCTCCCCAACACACTCACTCTCTTTCCCAAACACACACACACTCTCTCTCCCACAGACACACACTCACATGCTGTCTCTTGCACACACACTCTCGCTCACACATGCACACACACATTCTATCCCATACAAACACACACACTAACAATCTCCCACCCACACACACTCAGACTTTTCCTCCCACACACATTCACACTCTCCCCCCCACACATCCCCACACACAAAGACACACAGTGTCTCTCCATACACACACACACACTCTCTCTCTCGCCCTGACACGGTCTCTCTCTCAGACACACATGCACTCTCGCTCTCTCTCTCACACACACACACACACACTCCTACACACAGACAATCACGCTCTCTCCAAAACACGCTCACTCCTACACACACACACACGCACTCTCCACATACACTGACACTCACATTCTCCCATTCCTACACACACTTACTCCCACTTGCACACTCACTCACACACACACACGCACACACACTTTCTCGCTCCCAAACATATGCACAGTCTCCCCTCCCACACACACGCCCAAACATCACCCCCCCCAAACACTTGGACTCTCCCCTCCCACACACGCAAGCATTCTTCCTTCCCATTCTCACACACGTGCTCACCCCTCCCACACATACACACACTCTCCCCTCGCACACACACACACACTCTCCCCTCCCACACACACACACACACACACTCTCCCCTCCCACACACACACACACACACACTCTCCCCTCCCACACACACACACACTCTCCCCTCCCACACACACACACACTCTCCCCTCCCACACACACACACACTCTCCCCTCCAACACACACACACACTCTCCCCTCCAACACACACACACTCTCCCCTCCAACACACACACACTCTCCCCACACACAGACATACACTTACCCCCACACTCCCCTCCCACACACACACAGTCCCCTCTAACACACTCACACACTCTCCCCTCCCACATAAACACACACATACACGCACGCACACTCTTCCCTCCACCCCAACACACACACGCACTCTACCCTCCCTCCCGACACACACACACGCACTCTCCCCTCCCTCCCGACACACACACGCACTCTCCCATCCCTCCAGACATACACACACACTCCCCTCCCACACACAAACACACTCTCCCCTCCCCAACACACACACACATACTCTCCCCTCCCCCCGACACACACAAGCACGCACACACACACTCTCCCCGCCTAAAAAAACACACACACTCTCCCCTCACACACACAAACACACTCTCCCCCACAAGTGCACACACTGTCTCTCCCACACACACATAGTCTCTCCCCTGTACACACACACACTCTCTCTCTGATGCGCACGTGCATACTCACACTCTCTCTCCCACACATTCTCTCCCCCACAGACAGACACTCACACTCTCTCTCCCAAACACACACACAAATGCACTCTCTCTCTTCCGGACACAAAGATACTCTCTCCCACAGACACACACTCACATGCTGTCTCTTGCATACACACTCTCACACGCATACACACGTTCTATCCCATACAAGCACACACACTAACCATCTCCCACCCACACACACTCAGACTTTCTCTCCCACACACATTCACACTCTCCCTCCCATGCATCCGCACACACAAACACACAGATTCTCTCCATACACACATTCACACTCTCCCTCTCTCTCTCCCAGACACACACACTCTCTCTCGCCCAGACAGAGACAGTCTCTCTCTCTCAGACACACATGCACTCTCCTTCTCTCACACACACAGACACTCCTACACACAGACAATCATGCTCTCTCCAACACACGCTCACTCCTACACACACACACACTCTCCACATACACTGACACTCACGTTCTCCCGTTCCTACACACACTTACTCCCACTTGCACACTCACTCACACACACACACACTTTCTCTCTCCCAAACATAAGCACACTCATCCCTCCCACACACACACACCCATACTTTCCCCCATCACATGGACTCTCCCCTCCCACACGCGCACATATTCTTCCTTCCCAATCTTACACACGTGCTCTCTCCTCCCACACACACACACAGTCTCCCCCACCCACACACACACTCTCATCCATACACACTAATGCACTCTGTCTCCTACACATACACTTTCTCTCCCACACACACTGTCCCTCTCTCGCTCTCTCTCACACACACACACTCTACCTCACACCCATGCATACTCACTCCCACACAAACCCGAATATACATACTCTCACTCCCTCTCTCCCACACGCACAAGGACTTACTCTATCACACACAAACACATTGTCTACCTCTCTCACACACATCATCTTACTCCCACACACACACTCTCACTCCCGCACAAACGCACGCACACACACACACACACACACACACACACACTCTCTCTCTCTCTTTCCCAGACACCTATGTATTCTCTCTCTCCAAGACATACACTCTGTCTCTCACAGACACACACACATGCTCACACACACTGCCTCTCTCTCTCTCACACTCCTACGCGCAAACACTCACGCACTCTCCTGCAAACACACATTTCCATGCTCTCTCCCCTACACACACTCTCTCCCACACATATCCACTCACTCTCGCACACGCATTCACTCACATGCAATCTCTCGTACACATACTCTCGCTATCCCACGCGTGCACATACACACAACACACACACAGACACATGCGCGCTCACCATCTCTCACACACACACACAGTCACACTCTCTCCCACAATCACGCTCTCTCCCTCCCACTCACACTCACATTTGCTCTCCCGCACATGCACTCATACTGTCCCTCCCATGTACAGGCGCATGTACACACGCACTTACTCCCACCCACCAACACAGATGCACACTCTCCCACACACACTCTGTGACACACGCGCACACACTTTCTCCCAAACACACACACACACTCTCTCTCTCACCCTCCAACACACACACACACACAGACACACACACACACACAGACACACACACAGACACACAGTCCCCTCTAACACACACATTTCGGAGACATGGATAGAGCAGGGTCAGGAATGGATGTTGCAGGTTCCAGGGTTTAGATCTTTCATTAAGGTCTGTAAAAGAGGGGGAGGTGTGGCTTTGTTAGTCAAGGACAGTATAACGGCGGCTAAAAGAACCTTTGATGAGGTCTCGTCTACTGAGGTGGTACTGGCTGAGGTTGCCAAGGAAGGTTTGTCGACTGAGTCAGTGTGGGTGGAAGTTCGGAACAGCAAGGCAGCAGTCACTTCACTGGGGGTTTTCTACAGACCCCCAAATAGCAGTAGGGAGATCGAAGAACTCATTGGCCGGCAGATTGTTGAAAAGTGCAAACGTATCAGGGTTGTTGTTATGAGTGACTTCAACTTTCCCAACATAGATTGGAACCTCCTTAGTGCAGATGGTTTGGATGGAGCCGTTTTTGTCAGGTGTGTTCAGGAGGGTTTCCTGACTCAGTATGTGGACAGGCCGACGAGGGGGGAGGCCATTTTGGATTTGGTGCTCGGCAAGGAGCCAGGACAGATGTCAGATCTCGTGGTGGGAGAACACTTTGGCGACAGTGACCACAGCAGCCTCACATTTACCATAGCCATGGAAAGGGGAAGGAGCAGTTACCAGGGGAAGATATTTAACTGGGAAAAAGGAAACTATGCGCTATCAGGCAGGCGTTGAGAAGTACAGATTGGGAGCAATTGTTCCACAGAAAGGGCACAGCAGACATGTGGAGGCTGTTTAAGGAGCAGTTGTTGCGAGTGATGTATAAATTTGTTCCTCTGGGACAGGTAAGAAGGTAAGATTAAGGAGCCTTGGATGACGGGTACAGAGGTGCTTCTTGTGAAAAAGAAAAAGGCAGCTTACATAGGGTGGAGGAAGCAAGGGTCTAGCACAGCTTTAGAGGATTACAGGCTTGCTCGGAAGGAGCTCAAAATTGGACTGAGGAGGGCCAGGAGGGTGCACAAAAAAGGCTTGGCAGGAAGGATTAGGGAGAACCCAAAGGCATTTTACTCATACGTGAGGAATAAGAGAATGATCAAGAAGAAGGTAGGGCCGATCAGGGATCGCATAGGGAACCAGTGTGTGGAGTCTGAGGAGATAGGGGAAGCCCTAAATGAGTTTTTTGCTTCAGTTTTCACTAAGGAAAGTGACCTTGTTGTGAATGAAAACTTTGAGGAGCAGGGAAACAGGCTTGAACAGATCAAGATTGAGGAAGTTGATGTGCTGGAAATTTTGGCAAACATTATGATTGATAAGTCCCCAGGGGCAGACCAGATTTATCCTAGGTTGCTCCGGGAAGCGAGAAAGGAGGTTGCTAAGCCGTTGGTGAAGAACTTTGCTGCCTCACTCTCCACGGGAGTCGTATCGGAAGATTGGAGGGAGGCAAATGTTGTTCCTCTTTTCAAGAAAGGGAATAGGGAAATCCCTGGAAATTATAGACCAGTCAGTCTTACGTCTGTGGTCAGCAAGGTTTTGGAAAGAATTCTGAGGGATAGGATTTATGACTATTTGGAAAAGCTTGGCGTGATTAAAGGGAGTCAGCATGGCTTTGAGAGGGGCAGGTCATGCCTTACAAATCTTGCTGATTCCTTTGAGGAGGTCACGAGACAGGTTGACGAGGGTCGAGCAGTGGATGTGGTGTACGTGGACTTCAGCAAGGCATTTGATAAGGTTCCCCACGGCAGGCTCATTCAAAAAGTCAGGAGGTATGGGATACAGGATGATTTGGCTGCCTGGATTCAGAATTGGTTGGCTGACAGAAGGCAGAGAATGGTTGTAGATGGCAAGTGTTCTGTCTGGAGGTCAGTCCCGCAGGGCTCTGTTCTTGGGCCTCTGCTGTTTGGAGTTTTTATAAATGACTTGGATGAGGGGGTTGAGGGGTGGGTTAGTATGTTTGCTGATGACACAAAGGTTGGAGGTGCCATTGATAGTATCAAGGGCTATTGCAGGCTTCTGCGAGACATTGACAGAATGCAGAGCTGGGCTGAGAAATGGCAGATGGAGTTCAACCTAGATAAATGCAAAGTGATACATTTTGGAAGGTCGAACTTAAATGCTGAATATAGGATTAAAGGCAGGATTCTCAGCAGTGTGGAGGAACAGCGGGATCTTGGTGTTCAAGTGCACAGCTCCCTCAAAGTCGCCACCCAGGTGGATAAAGTTGTTAAGAAAGCATATGGTGTTTTGGCTTTCATTAACAGGGGGATCGAATTTAAGAGCCGCGAGGTTATGCTGCAGCTCTACAAAACCCTGGCGAGACCACACTTGAATATTGTGTCCAGTTCTGGTCGCCCTATTATAGGAAAGATGTGGAGGGCTTTGGAGAGGGTGCAAAGGAGGTTTACCAGGATGCTGCCTGGACTGGAGGGCTTGTGTTACGAGGAGAGGTTGACTGAGCTTGGACTTTTCTCTCTGGAGAGAAGGAGGAAGAGAGGTGACCTGATCGAGGTGTACAAGGTAATGAGAGGCATGGATAGAGTCGATGGCCAGAGACTTTTCCCCAGGGCAGGATTGACTGCCACGAGGCGTCATAGTTTTAAGGTGTTAGGAGGAAGGTATAGAGGAGACGTCAGAGGGAGGTTCATCACCCAGGGAGTTGTGAACGCATGGAATAGTTTACCAGTGGTAGTCGTGGAAGCAGAGTCAATAGTGACATTTAAGCGACTGCTGGACATGCACATGGACAGCAGTGAATTGAGGGGAATGCAGGTTAGGTTATTTTATTTTTGGATTAGGATTATTCCACGGCACAACATCGTGGGCCGAAGCGCCTGTACTGTGCTGTACTTTTCTATGTTCTGTGTTCACTCTCCCCTCCCATGCACACACACACGCACGCGCGCATTCTTCCCTCCACCCCTGCAAACACAAACACACTCTCCCCTCACAAACACACACACACACTCTCACTGCCCAAAAAAACACACACACTCTCCCCTCACACACACATGCACATACACTCTCCCCTCACACACACGCGCGCGCACTCTCCCCTCCCTCCTGACACACACACTCCCCCCACACTCACACTCCCCACCCAACACACACACATGTGCAATCCACCCCCGCTCACCCCACACACACACGCACTCTCCCCTCCCCCCCGACACACACACACACACACACACTCCCCTCCCACACACTCTCCCCAACCACACATACACACACACTCACCCTTCCCAAAAACACACACACACAGGCGCGCACTCTTCCCTCCACTCCCCCCCATGCACACATGCACTCCTACCTCCCCCCGACACACACACACAGACACTCGCTTCCCACAGACATCCTCCCCTCACAAACACACATACAAACACTCTTCCAGCCCAAAAAAAGACACACACTCTCCCCTCACACACACACACACACACTCCCCTCCACACACCCCCACACACACACTCTCCCCTCCCTCCCAACACACACACATACAAACAAACACACTCTCCCCTCTCACACACACACACACACACACACGCTCCCCTCCCACGCGCGCGCACACACACACATGTGCGCATTCTTCACTCCACCCCCCCGACACACACATGCACTCACCCCTCCCTCCCGACACACACAAACACACTCTCCCCTCTCACACACATACACACAAACACACTCTCCCCCCCGACATACACATGCACTCTCCCCTCCCTCCTGACACACACACACACACACACACACACACACACACACATACATACTCTCTCCCCTCCCACACACACACACTCACCCCTCCCTCCCGACACACACACACACGTACTCTCTCTCTCCTGTCACACACCCACGTACTCACTCTCTCCTCTCCCACACACAAACACTCTCCCCTTTTCCACACACACACACTCTCCCCCTTTCCCCCCAACATACACATGCACTCTCTCCTCTCCCATACACACTCTCTCCCTCTCTCCTTTCCCACACACACACTCTCTCTCCTTTCCCACACACACACACTTTCTCTCCTTTCCCACACACACACACTCTCTCCTTTCCCACACACACACAAACACACACACTCTCTCCTTTCCCACGCACACACACACACTCTCTCCTTTCCCACACACACACTCTCTCTCCTTTCCCACACACACACTCTCTCTCCTTTCCCACAAACACACACACTCTCTCCTTTCCCACGCACACACACACACTCTCTCCTTTCTCACACACACACACACACACACACACTCTCTCCTTTCCCACACACACACACACACACACTCTCTCCTTTCCCCCCCCCCCGACACACACACACACTCTCTCCTTGCCCACACACACACACACACACACACACTCTCTCTCCTTTCCCACACACACACACTCTCTCCTTTCCCACACACACACACTCTCTCTCCTTTCCCACACACACACTCTCTCCTTTCCCACACACACACTCTCTCCTTTCCCACACACACACACTCTCCCCGTTTCCCCCCAATATACACATGCACTCTCTCCTCTCCCATACACACTCTCTTCCTCTCTCCTTTCCCACACACACACTCTCTCTCCTTTCCCACACACACGCTCTCTCTCTCCTTTCCCACACACACACACACTCTCTCCTTTCCCACACACACACACACTCTCTCCTTTCCCACACACACACACACACTCTCTCCTTTCCCACACACACACACATTCTCTCTCCTTTCCCACACACACACACACACACACACTCTCCTTTCCCAAACACACACACACACACACACATACTCTCTCCTTTCCCACACACACACACACTCTCTCCTTTCCCACACACACACGTTCACTCCTTTCCCACACACACACATTCTCTCCTTTCCCACACACACACACTCTCTCCTTTCCCACACACACACACACACTCTCTCTCCTTTCCCACACACACACACACACAGACTCTCTCCTTTCCCACACACACACTCTCTCCTTCCCCACACACACACACACTCTCTCCTTTCCCACACACACACACACTCTCTCCTTTCCCACACGCACACACACTCTCTCCTTTCCCACACACACACACACTCTCTCTCCTTTCCCACACACACACACACACTCTCTCTCCTTTCCCACACACACACACTCTCTCTCCTTTCCCACACACACACAAACACACACACTCTCTCCTTTCCCACACACACACACACTCTCTCCTTTCCCACACACACACACACACACACACTCTCTCCTTTCCCACGCACACACACACACACTCTCTCCTTTCCCACACACACACATTCTCTCTCCTTTCCCACACACACACACACACTCCTTTCCCACACACACACACACACACATACTCTCTCCTTTTCCACACACACACACACACACACACTCTCTCCTTTCCCACACACACACGTTCACTCCTTTCCCACACACACACTCTCTCCTTTCCCACACACACACACTCTCTCCTTTCCCACACACACACACACACACTCTCTCTCCTTTCCCACACACACACACACACAGACTCTCTCCTTTCCCACACACACACTCTCTCCTTCCCCACACACACACACACTCTCTCTCCTTTCCCACACACACACACACACTCTCTCCATTCCCACACACTCTCTCCTTTCCCACACACACACACACACTCTCTCTCCTTTCCCACACACACACACACTCTCTCTCCTTTCCCACACACACACACACACACACACACTCTCTCCTTTCCCACACACACACAAACACACATACTCTCTCCTTTCCCACACACACACACACACACACACTCTCCTTTCCCACACACACACACACTCTCTCCTTTCCCACACACACACACACACTCTCTCCTTTCCCACACACACACACACACTCTCTCCTTTCCCACACACACACACACATTCTCTCCTTTCCCACACACACACACTCTCTCCTTTCTCACACACAAACACATTCTCTCCTTTCCCACACACACACACACATTGTCTCCTTTCCCACACACACACATTCTCTCCTTTCCCACGCACACACACTCTCTCCTTTCCCCCCCACACACACACACACACACTCTCTCCTTTCCCACACACACACACACTCTCTCCTTTCTCTCTCACACACACACACACTCTCTCCTTTCCCCACACACACACACACACTCTCTCCTTTCCCACACACACACACACACACACACTCTCTCCTTTCCCACACACACACACACACACACACACACACACAGACACTCTCTCCTTTCCCACACACACAAACACACACACTCTCCTTTCCCACACACACACACACTCTCTCTCTCCTTTCCCACTCACACACACACACACATACTCTCTCCTTTCCCACACACACACACACACACTCTCTCTCCTTTCCCACACACACACACACATACTCTCTCCTTTCCCACACACACACACAGACACTCTCTCTCCTTTCCCACACACACTCTCTCCTTTCCGACACACACACACACACTCTCCCCTCCCTCCCGACACACACGTACTCTCTCTCTCCTCTCACACACCCACGTACTCACTATCTCCTCTCCCACACACAAACACTCTCTCCTTTCCCACACACACACACACTCCCCCTTTCCCCCCAACATACACATGCACTCTCTCCTCTCCCATACACACTCTCTCCCTCTCTCCATTCCCACACACACACTCTCTCTCTCCTTTCCCACACACACACACACTCTCTCTCTCCTTTCCCACACACACACACACACTCTCTCCTTTCCCACACACACACTCTCTCCTTTCCCACACACACACACTCTCTCCTTTCCCACACACACACACTCTCTCCTTTCCCCCACACACACACT
>NC_081394.1:675217-676441 GCF_030684315.1 Stegostoma tigrinum
CACACAAACACACACACTCTCCTTTCCCACACACACACACACTCTCTCTCTCCTTTCCCACTCACACACACACACACATACTCTCTCCTTTCCCACACACACACACACACACTCTCTCTCCTTTCCCACACACACACACACATACTCTCTCCTTTCCCACACACACACACAGACACTCTCTCTCCTTTCCCACACACACTCTCTCCTTTCCGACACACACACACACACTCTCCCCTCCCTCCCGACACACACGTACTCTCTCTCTCCTCTCACACACCCACGTACTCACTATCTCCTCTCCCACACACAAACACTCTCTCCTTTCCCACACACACACACACTCCCCCTTTCCCCCCAACATACACATGCACTCTCTCCTCTCCCATACACACTCTCTCCCTCTCTCCATTCCCACACACACACTCTCTCTCTCCTTTCCCACACACACACACACTCTCTCTCTCCTTTCCCACACACACACACTCTCTCCTTTCCCACACACACACACTCTCTCCTTTCCCCCACACACACACACTCTCTCCTTTCCCACGCACACAAACACACACACACACTCTCTCCTTTCCTACGCACACACACACACTCTCTCCTGTCCCACACACACACACTCTCCCTCCTTTCCCACACACACACACTCTCCCCCTTTCCCCCCAACATACACATGCACTCTCTCCTCTCCCATACACACTCTCTCCTTTCCCACACACACACTCTCTCCTTTCCCACACACACACACACTCTCTCTCATTTCCCACACACACACACACACACACACACACACACACACACACACTCTCTCCTTTCCCACACACACACACACACTCTCTCCTTTCCCACACACTCACACACACTCTCTCCTTTCCCCCCCCCCCACACACAGACACACACACACACACACACTCTCCTTTCCCACACACACACACACACACACACACACACACACACACACACACTCTCTCCTTTCCCACACACACACACACTCTCTCCTTTCCCACACACACACACTCTCCCCCTTTCCCCCCAACATACACATGCACTCTCTCCTCTCCCATACACACTCTCTCCCTCTCTCCTTTCCCACACACACACTCTCTCCTTTCCCACACACACACACACACACACACACTCTCTCTCATTTCCCACACACACACACACACACACACACACACACACACACACTCTCTCCTTCCCCCCCCCCACACACAG
>NC_081394.1:676641-733805 GCF_030684315.1 Stegostoma tigrinum
CCCCTGTCATCAAAGACTACACTGTACAGCAGGTAGTCACACACAAGCTGTTCACTGCCAGCATCTGACAATGCCAGTGTCTATCTGCTGGAGATAATGAATCAGTGAATTTGTTTCATGACTCTGGGCACACAGAACATTACAGCAGTAAAACAGGCCATTGGGCTCCTCTCCTCCATGCCAATGCCCTGCTCCATACCATCAACCCTCCTCTTCATCTGCCCCAACACCATCACCTTTTATCCCTCTCAGACCTTGTCAATACGTTGACACGATTCCCCTCTAACACTCCCTGTGGGACCAAGTCCCACATCTCTCCCACCAACTCCCTGTGGGACAGAGTCCAATATTCCCCTTCCCACTCCCTGTTGGAGCAAGCTCCATATTCGCCCCCTGCACCCAATGTGGGAGCAAGTCCCGCATTCTCCCCAGTGACTCATTTCAATGCTTCTGGTCCCACCCCCACTCCCCAGTCAGACTTTGTCAATGGCAATTAACTCGAGCAAACACAGCACTTGGATCCAGCTCCCGGTGACAAAGCAGTTTGCAGACCCAACTTACCGAGGAGCATGCGGTACTTGTGTGGGTGCCTGGCATCCTCAATAATAGGGATGATGTTCGTCCGTTTCTTAGCCACATTGATGAGATCACGGCCAGACCGGTGAGAGAACTCAACTGCGTAGACCAAGCCTTCCTGTCGAGGGGAGAGAGAGTGATTGATCAGACCACCAAAATCCTATTTCCCCAAACCCCTCCCTCCATCTGGATCCTCCTCAAACACCACCCTGCCATGCCAGATGGGCATCCGCGTGCTGGACCCTTTCCAGCCTTTAGCCCAACCCATACAACAACATGTATTTGGCTGCTGACTCACAGGTCCCACAATATCTGACACATGGGAAACAGTGGTGCCAGATGCTGCTCCCAGGTACAGCACTTTGGCTCCTGGCTTGATGTGAATCTGGTCAATGCCACCAAGGATCGCAGCGGCGAGTTTCGATCGAAATGGGTTCCAGGCTCTGTACTCAATCTTGGTGTCTGCTTCCTGTGAAGTACAACACCGTCCATGGTCAGCATCACACGTGAAAGTAAAGTGTTCTCACCCCTCTCCTTACCTAGTGGACAGAAACACTCAAATTCTGCAATCCAACCCCCAGACACTTTCAGCGTTGGAACATTAACACTGAGCTCAGCCAGCACTCCTATTCCTGCACGGAGAAATAGCAGCGGGTACAAGTAATGACGACAATCGGCTCAAGTCTGTGTCACTGTAGCAGAGGCATGAGCTGGTGCCCAGGAGGCAGGTTCATGGTGGAGACACTGCAGGAGGTCAGTGTTGGGACCCCTGTTTTTCTTGGCCCACACGTGGAACCTAGACCGTGGCTGTACAGGCTAGTGTTTGAAAACCTGCAGGTGCCACTAAACGTTCAAGTATCCTAAACGATGAGAAAGACAGCGTAGAACCTCCAGCAGGACCCAGCTGGGCTGGTGGAGCAGGCTAGCAAGTAGCAATGTAGACAAGTGGTGGGAAGAACACACAGACAAAAGAGAAGACAATTCCATTGGGGCTGCAGGAGCAGAGGGTGCTGCGGGGTACAAGTACAAACATCACTAAAGGTGGCAGGACAGGACAGGAGCAAAGGTCATGAAGCTGACAGTATCCTGCGGTTTGTTAACTGGAACACAGTATGGGAGGAAGGAAGTGATGCTGTACTTGTACAAGACTCTGGTTCAACCTCAGCTGGAGGGCTGTGTCCAGTTTCAGGCCCCGCTCTTTGGGAAGGATGTGAAGTCTTTGGAGAGGACAGGAGAATGGTCCCAAGGATGGTCCTATTGCTAGAGGGATGGAGTTTAAGAATGGGGAGGCTAGGTTGCAGCTATATAGAGTCCTGGTGAGGCCACACCTGGAGTACTGTGTGAAGGTTTAGTCTCCTTACTCGAGGAGATATACTAGCACTGGAGGGGGTGCAGTGGAGATTCACTCGGTTGATTCCAGAGTTGAGGGGGTTGGATTATGAGAAGAGACTGAGTAGACTGGGATTATATTCATTGGAAGTCAGAAGAATGAGGGGAGATCTTACAGAAACATATAACATTATGAAGGAAATAGATAAGGTGGAGGCAGGGAGGTTGCCAGCGGGTGAAACTAGGCATCGCCTCAAAATAAAGGGAAGCATATGTAGGACTGAAGTCAGGAGGAACTTCTTCACCCAAAGTGTTGTGAATCTGTGGAATTCCCTGCCCAGTGAGGCAGTTGAAGCTACCTCGCTGAATGTTTTTAAGGCAAGGCGAGATAAATTTTTGAACAGTAAAGGAATTAAGGGTTATGGTGAGTGGGCGGGTCAGTGGAGCTGAGTCTCAAAAAAGTCAGCCATGATCTTATTGAATGGCAGGACAGGGTTGAGGGGCCGGATGGCCTACTCCTGCTCCTAGTTTTATGTTCTTATGAAGGGCTTCGCTTCTGTGGAAAGATCGAGAGACTGCGAGTGTGGAAGAGGTGGTGTGCAGGTTCACTTGAGCGGTTAGGGTCTGGAATGTACTGTCTGATAGTGTGGGGGGGGGTGCAGGTTTTGTTCTGCAGACTACTCTATATTGACAGCTCCACTCCGAAGATTTTGCCCGTGCATAAGAGACAGAAGGTACCTTACCTCAACCCCAATTCTCTTCTCCCCATACACGGACTCCCCTGGAACCAGGTTCCTCGTCACCAGTGCGTCTTCTTTGCCACGGCAGATAAACACCCCTGAGCCGAGAGAGAGAGAGAGAGAGAGAACGAGAACAGGCAAGTCAATCAGGGGTCTCAGACGCTGGCACCCCTGTCCGCTTCAGAGTCTGTACCCACTTTGTGGGGGGTATACAGTCTCATTTCCATCACCCGCAAACAGAGTGCCTCGCAAAACCTGACGTGAATGAGATTTCAGGGCAACCCTCCCCCTCCATAGGAACCAGTTCATGGTGTCTGTGACGATTCGGGCAGACGCACCCTTCGCGATTCTTGCTCTCACCATACTTTCTCAACCTCCTGCCCCACATCATCCTGTTCCTATGAAACAAGTTCATGGAGGGGGTGGGGGTGCTGAATGGCCCTCTCCTGTTCATGCACAACAGGCTGGAGGCGGTGGCTACATGGCTCCTGTTCCTGTGTTACAGGCTCAAGTAGGGGGCTGAACGGCCTCCTGCTGTTCTTGTGTCACACTCAAGCAGGGGGCCTGATGGGATGCCTACTCCCTCCAGGTATGCTCTACACTTCAGTACCTTGGCACTGACACTCCACCCCCTGCTTGCACCACATTAACGCCCCCTCCAGTGCTATGATAGTGACCAACTCCCACAATCCCCTGGAATCACTGAACTCCCATCCGCAGCGCCCCCCCCCCAAAAAAAAAACCCGGTATCTCAATCTGACCCATTCCCCCCGATCCCCTCCGTGCCATCAGGCCAGCGCTGCACACCCCCCCACCCCGGCAGTGTAGCCCATGGGTGCTGGTAGCGCAGCAATACTCACCCTCGTGTCTGTGTGGTTCCACTGTCACCTTGGCTCCACCACGGAACCCACCTCTTCCTCCCCTGCCACCTCTTCCTCCTCCCCTG
The DNA here is from genome assembly GCF_030684315.1 of Stegostoma tigrinum. Classification (NCBI taxonomy): domain Eukaryota; kingdom Metazoa; phylum Chordata; class Chondrichthyes; order Orectolobiformes; family Stegostomatidae; genus Stegostoma; species Stegostoma tigrinum. The sequence goes on from NC_081394.1 coordinate 680,233, forward strand.
CCACCACCTCCACCCCGGCCTCCTGGTGACCGGAAACCAGCACCTGTCATCAGTGGAGGAAAAAAGATCAGTCACTCAGGAAAACAACCAGCCCAAAGCCTTGACATTAATAAAACACAGGAATCTCCAACATCTGACAACCAGACCACACCATGACCAGGGAACAAAAACCTGGTGGAAAACAGAGTCACAACTCCAAGGAGGTGACACACTGGAGGGAGTTAGAGCCCGGGTGCAGAAGGGGCTGGGGGGGAAGAAAGCTGAGGAGTGGCAGATGGAGTTTCATTTGAATAAATGCAGAGTATTGCAAAGAAACAAAGACAGGACTTATACAATTAAAAGTAGGACCTTGGGTAGAGTTGTAGAACAGAGGGGTTCAGGTACATAATTCTTTAAAGTTTGTGTCACATATAGATAGGGTGGTTAAAAAGGCATTTGCACATTTACCTTCATTGCTCAGACCTTTCAGTGTAAGAGTTGGGACGTCATGTTGAGGTTGTACAGGACGTTGGTGAAGCCTCTTCTGGACCACTGCATCCAGTTTGGGTCACCAGGGAGGATATTATTAAACTGGAGAAGGGTCAGGAGAGATATAGCAGAATTTTGCCAGGTGTAGAATGTTTGTGTTAAAAATGCAGGCTGGGACTTTTTCCATTGGCGTGTAGGAGGTTGAGAGGTGACTTCATAGAAGTTTGTAAAGTAATGAAAGGCATAGGTAGAGTTAACGGTAACTATCTTTTCTCCAGGGTGGGGGGTTTGAGATAGGTTAAAGACATGAGATTTTTTTTTTTTTTTTTTTACACACAGGGTGGTTCGCACGTGGAATTAACTTAGAGGAATGGTGGGTGTGTGTACAGTTACAATGTTTAAAAGACATTTGGATAAATACATGAATAGGAAAGGTTCAGAGGGACATGGGCCAGGAGCAGGGAGGTGGGACGAGTTTAGTTTGGGAATGTGGTTGGCATGGACTGGTTGGACTAAAGGGTCTGTTGCCATGCTGCATGACTCTAGGTGGTAGAGAAGGGGGGGGGGGGGTGTTAAAAGATTATGGAAGGGGTGGGCATAGGGTTGAGGGAGTAGGATATGGTGTGAGGAAGGAAGGGCTGGGGAAACGGTGGAAGGGACATAATGTGAGGAGAGGCTGATGAGAGCGAGGTTGGTTGAGTGGCGATTAGTGGGAGAGAGGGATGAAGGGGGTGCCAGGTGTAGAATGTTTGTGTTAAAAATGCAGGCTGGGACTTTTTCCATTGGCGTGTAGGAGGTTGAGAGGTGACTTCATAGAAGTTTATAAAATAATGAGAGGCATAGGTAGAGTTAACGGTAATTATCTTTTCTTCAGGGTGGGGGGGGTCAGAAGGATGGGGTCAGGGGCAAGGGAGTTTGAAGTGGTCAAGCGTGAAAGCAAGACAACGCCCTGGGTCAAACTCAGATCAGAAGTCAGGCCAAGTTGGCTGGGCAGGATCCAATGAGGTACAACCATGTCCCAACTCAGACATGAATCCACAGGGCAGCTGGGTGAACACTAAGGATGGGTACAGCTTGAGTCAGGAGAATCTATCAGTGTGGAGGTAAATGGCCAGAGTTCTTCAGTGAGCTGACTGATGCCATGTGCAAACACAGGAGAGGTAGAGTTCAACGCTAAAATAGGTGAAGCGCTATTCAAGAACAGGAGATCATATTTATTAAGGAGCTAACTGGACTCCAGAGTGAGAGAGACCCACAGGAGGCTGCCCAGTTGCTTTTATTTTTAGAAAAGGGGTTATGACACCTTGAGAAGGTCCCTCAACAAAAAGCGAACAGGAGCCTGAAGTTAGACTGAGGGCTGGAACAGAGGTGAATGTATACCACATTTCTAACACCAGTTCGCTCCCCAACTGCAGGACTGGGTCCAGTTGTGCATCTCGCACTTTTGGTCAGGGGCTGGACCTTACTGAGATGGTACCGGTGTTGATGGGCTTCACAGGGAGACTCAGAGACACAAGAGAGAAGAGGCAGAGTGTGCTCCAGAGAGCGCGGGAGACGATGGGGGCTTCGATCGAGTCGATGAGGGGGAAGCTGTCACCAGGGGCAGGAGGATCAGTCACCAGAGAGACACAAATTGAAAAGATTGGGAGAGAGCAAGAGAGAATTTGTTTTCTCACCCAGCAAGTTGTTCTGATCTGGGAGGTGGCACTTGAAAGGGAGCAGATTCAACAGGAACTTTCATAAGGGGTAAGCTGGGGAAATACTGGAAGAGGAGGATATTCGTAGGGCAGTAAGGGTGGGTGGAGTACAGGCATCTAAAATTGGACAGATCTTTACAAGGAGCAGACAAGCCTGACAGGCTGAATGGCCTCCTCCCATACTGGGTGAGTTTCCACGACGATTCCGTGCAGGTGAATAAAACAGTCGAGCTGGAGGTGCACATACCTCGACCTCCTCCTCTCCCTCCTCGGTCACCAAAGCCGCCTCGTCCTCCGAAACCGCCTCCACGCCCTCGTCCTCCTCGCCCCCCGCGGTCTCCAAAGCCACCCCTCCCACCGCCACGTGGAGAAAATCCTGCAGGACAAAGTGAGAATGAGGAAGGGTCTGAGACCACTGTCACATCTCCCCCCTCACCCCTTCCCCATGGTGGGGTGGAGTAGGAGGGTTGGGCATAACTTTGCTTATTTCCCGCCTCCCATAAAGCACTGTAGACCAGCAGCGCAAAACAACCAGTTTTTTGTTGACCAAGACAATCATGATCCAGATAATATGACACCCAATTTGCTTACAGCAAGCTCCTGCAACTTACAAAGAACTCCACACCACTTTCAACATCCATCTGAGGCAACTGAACATTGACTCCTAAGAGAAAGTGATGAACTAGCCTGAACAGTAGGAGTAGCGATGCAGTGTCACGCACAGCCCGATCCAGACTGACATTAACAAAACAAATCATAAGTAATTGAAAACACAAGCTGAAGCAACACAACAGGCATTCAGATTGTCACTCAGTGTTAAACGATTATTCATTACTGATCCAACACAGGGATAGCACAGGGTTAGATACAGAGTAAAGCTGCCTCTACACTTCCCCGCCCCCAATCAAACACTCTTAGGACAGGAACAGCACGGGGTTAGATGCAGAATAAAGCTCCCCCAACACTGTCCCTGACCATTAAAAACTCCCAGCACAGAGTTAGATACAAAGCTCCCTTTACACATGTTTTTAAAAAATTCATTCGCAGAATGAGGGAGTCACAGGCTAGGCCAGCATCCTTAATTCCCCAAACGGAGTCACATATAGACCAGACCAGGCAGTTTCTTTTATAAAGGACATTAGTGAACTGAATGGTTTCTTCTGACAATTGACAATGGATTCATGGTCATCATTAGACTCTTAATTCCAGACTCCTATTTATTGTATGTCAGTTTCCACCATTTGCTATGTCAGGATTCCAACACAGGTTCATACAACATTCCTGAGTACCTGGGTTAACAGTCCAATGACAATACCCACTGGGCCATTGCCTCCCCAAACACCACCAATACAGTCTACACCTAAAGTAAAGCTTCGTATAGTACAGTATAGTACAGAAACAATCCCTTGGTCCAGATGGTCCATGCTGATTTAGGTTTCCCAAACTAAACTAGTCCCACTTACCTCCTTTTGACCCATATCCCTCCAAAGCTTTCCTATCCATGTACCTATTCAAATAAGTGTTTTAACTGTAACTGCATCTACCACTGTCTATATAAGTCACACTCTGAAGGAAAGTTGCCTCTGGTCCGTTTTAAATCTTTCCACTCTTGCCTTAAACCCATGACCCTCTAGTTTTGAACTCCCCTACCCAAGGGAAAACATCTTTGCCATTCACCTTATCTATGCCTGTCGTGACTTTATGAACCTCTGTAAAGTCATTCCTCAGCTTCCTACTCTCCAGGAAAGAAGTCCCAGCCTATCCAGGCTCTCATAACTCAAACTCTCCAATCTTGGTAACATCCTGGTAAATCTTTTCTGCACGGTTTCCAATTTAGAAGCATTCTTCTTATAGCAGGGTGACTAGAATTGTACACAGTATTCCAGAAGGGACCTCACCAATGTCTTGTACAGCTTTGTACTGCGTTGTACAGTTTGTAACATGACATCCCAACTCCTGTACTCAATGCACTGTCTGCAAAAGGAGACAAGTGGAAAACTCTTCTGCTCATTTAAAGTGAAATGAATCCTGCTTTGAACTTCATCAAAAACAGATCCAGCGTAAAGCTTTCTTTACACTGTCCCCCGAAACACTCCAATAGCAGGGACAATACAGGATGAGATTCAGAGTAAAGCTCCCTCTACATTGTTCCCCACCAAGCATTCCCAGAACAGGGACAGCACAGGGACAGATAAAGTGAAGCTCCCTGTACACTATCCCCATCATATACTTTTAGGAAAGGGACAGCATGAGGCTAGATACAGTGTAAGGCTCTCTTCATTGTCCCTGTCCTGGGAGTGTTTGCAGGACAGTGTAAAGAGAGCCTTACTCTGTATCTAACCTCATATGCTTCCTGAAAGTACATGATGGGGATAGCATTCAGGGAGCTTCACTGTATCTAACCCCATGCTGTCCCTGTCCAGGGAGTGTTTGGGGGACCACACAGGGTTAGATACAGAGTAAAGCCCTTTCTATACTGTTGCCCCAAACCCCCACAGGACAGAGACAGCACAAGGTTAGATACAGAGTAAAGCCCCCTCTACCACGTTTCCCCCCGCCATCAAACACTCCCAGGAAAGAGACAGCCTAAAGCACAATAAGGAAACACACTGTAGCCCAGCCTTTCACACTCTGATGTGCCAGGACGCCCCTCCCTCACTTGGAGTGCTCAGCACACCAGGGTGGCCCTCCCCACCTCAGACACAGACAGCAGACACACTCTGCCTGCTCAGTGCCCCTCCTGACCTGGCTTCATGTTGCTGCTCTTCTTGTCTCCAACGCCGTCGCTTAATTACAGACACACTACACCACGTGTCTCCAGGCCGGGGCCCCTGGACTTCCGGTCCTCCGAGCACAGCGGCGCCCCAGGACAGGAGACAGAACTGCAGATTCTAATATCGCCATCGTCAGGGCAGGAGGAAGAACTGCAGCACTCCCGAACACAGCCAGGACAGGAGGATTGACTACAGCCTCTAATACCGCCACCCGCAGGACAGGAGGAGGTACTGCAATGTCACTCACACCGCCACCCTCAGGGCAGGTAGTGTAACTCCAGCATCTAATACTGCCACTGACAGGACAGGAGGAGGAACTGCATTCACCTCTCTCCACTATCCTCAGGACTCGAGGAGGTCCCGAAGAAGAAACTGATTCGGCATAACAAAGTGTGGAGCTGACCCCCAAGGGTCGAGGCCCGAAACGTCAGCTTTTGTGCTCCTAAGATGCTGTGCTCATCCTGCCCCACACTTTGTTATCTCGGATTCTCCAGCATCTGCAGTTCCCGTTATCCCAAAACTCATTCGGCAGTTCCTCAGAGTCTATCCTGAGGTGTTGGATTTCCACAGCAGCTAGATTGCCTCACCCTGGAGCCATGGATGGTTGGGACATTCCAGATTCTGCCTCCACATGCCCCTTTCAGTGGCATTTGACATTGTTGCCTTGGCACACGCTCCTTTCCCAGATGGTAAGGTTTAGGGTGATTGGCTTCCATATGCCGGTGGAAGGGGTGTTGCACTTGTTCAGAGAAACACTCAGGGTGTCCATGTAGTGTTTCATCTCACAAACAAAAGCAAAGTTGCTGGAAAAGCTCAGTACGTCTGGCAGCATCTGTGGAGGAGAAAACGGAGTTAACATTTCGGGTCTGGTGACCCTTTCTCAGAACTGGGATGCAGAGGGATAAAGCTGAGGCCTTTGCTGAGTACGCAGCATTCAGCATCGGAGAGCGGAAGGTTAGGAGGGATGGTGAACACCCGACAGGAGGTGGGGTGGGATTGGGGAGGGTATAGAGTTAGGGGAAGGGAAGGAGAGGTAGGTTCCAGAGAGCCATGGGTATTTTTGAGTTGGTGCGTCTTGTGGGCCTTGATGCCTGAAAGGAAAAGAAAAAGTTTTTTGTTAGCACGAGGAATGAGCCGGAGGATGACGTGGAACTGCGGAGTGGTGCAGCCCTGAGCCAGTGAGTTACGGTGCTGTTGGAGAGAAAGGTTGAGAGTGCATGTGACGCCGCATGGCACTGAGGCCGCATGGCACTGAGGGTGGATCTCAGGATGTGGTGAAAGCAGCTGTCCGTGGAACGTTGAACATCTGTGATCCCGTGAGGATTCAAAACATGAGGAATGAAACTTCAGTTTGAATCCACGGGGGCTGAGTCTGAGCCGGAGGCAGTCACTGAGGAATGTGATATGGCGGTGGAAATGAGTTTTAGCAAATACCTGGACAAACACCAGGAGTGACAGTGAGATTAAAATTGATGGGCAAGAAGAGAGATCGGAACGGAAGTGCCAACGGAGAGAGGAACAGAAATTCATCAAGGAGGGCGTGCCTGGAAGAGATGTGGCAGTGAGTTAAATACTAAATAAAAACCAAAAGAACTGTGGATGCTGTAAATCAGGAACAAAACCACAAAGTTGCTGTGAAAGCTCAGCAGGTCTGGCAGCATCTGTAGAGGAAAAAACAGAGTTAACGTTCCAGGTTCAGTGACCTTTCCTCAGAACAGTGTTTCATCTCCCCTCCTGCAGATCATTCATCATGTCGGACCCCGGAGCACAGCGCGCATTTCGGAAGTGTGGTAAACAGTGCGGCTCACCAAGGTGGGGGGGGGGTCTTGTGTGACCAGAGCCTCAATACCGGGGATATTGGCCTGAGAGAGGACCGTCATGTTGGTCTGCCTACCCTGAAGTGGATTTGCAGGATTTTGTGAAGATGGTGCAAGTGATAACTCTCCAGGGATTTGTGGCTCTGCTGCACATGGTCCCTGTTTCTCATGCATACAGGGGTGGGGGCACAGGGTCATGGCTGCTCTGTGGACCATGAGCTTGGCGTCATTCCTCAGGCCACCCTTAGTGCAAGGGGCGGAACTGCAGGCTGTCTCACACTGCCACCCTCAGCACAGGAGGAGGAACTGCAGGCTGTCTCACACTGCCACCCTCAGCACAGGAGGAGGAACTGCTGCTGTCTCACACTGCCACCCTCAGCACAGGAGGAGGAACTGCTGCAGTCTCACACTGCCACCCTCAGCACAGGAGGAGGAACTGCAGGCTGTCTCACACTGCCACCCTCAGCACAGGAGGAGGAACTGCAGGCTGTCTCACACTGCCACCCTCAGCACAGGAGGAGGAACTGCTGCTGTCTCACACTGCCACCCTCAGCACAGGAGGAGGAACTGCAGGCTGTCTCACACTGCCACCCTCAGCACAGGAGGAGGAACTGGAGGCTGTCTCACACTGCCACCCTCAGCACAGGAGGAGGAACTGCTGCAGTCTCACACTGCCACCCTCAGCATAGAAGGAGGAACTGCTGCAGTCTCACACTGCCACCCTCAGCACAGGAGGAGGAACTGCAGGCTGTCTCACACTGCCACCCTCAGCACAGGAGGAGGAACTGCAGGCTGTCTCACACTGCCACCCGCAGCACAGGAGGAGGAATTGCTGGCTGTCTCACATTGCCACCCTCAGCACAGGAGGAGGAACTGCAGGCTGTCTCACACTGCCACCCTCAGCACAGGAGGAGGAACTGCAGGCTGTCTCACACTGCCACCCTCAGCACAGGAGGAGGAACTGCTGCAGTCTCACACTGCCACCCTCAGCATAGAAGGAGGAACTGCTGCAGTCTCACACTGCCACCCTCGGCACAGGAGGAGGAACTGCAGGCTGTTTTTCACACTGCCACCCATAGTGCAGGGGGAGGAACTGCATGCTGTCTCACACTGCCACCCTCAGCACAGGAGGAGGAACAGCTGCTGTCTCACAGTGCCACCCTTAGTGCAAGGGACGGAACTGCCGGCTGTCTCACACTGCCACCCTCGGCACAGGAGGAGGAACTGCAGGCTGTTTCACACTGCCACCCATAGTGCAGGGGGAGGAACTGCAGGCTGTCTCACACTGCCACCCTCAGCACAGGAGGAGGTACTGCAGGCTGTCTCACACTGCCACCCTTAGTGCAAGGGACGGAACTGCAGGCTGTCTCACACTGCCACCCTTAGTGCAGGGGGAGGTACTGCAGACCGTCTCACACTGCCACCCTCAGCACAGGAGGAAGAACTGCAGGCTGTCTCACACTGCCACCCTCAGCACAGGAGGAGGAACTGCAAGCTGTCTCACACTGCCACCCACAGCACAGGAGGAGGAACTGCAGGCTGTCTCACACTGCCACCCATAGTGCAGGGGGAGGAACTGCTGGCTGTCTCACACTGCCACCCATAGTGCAGGGGGAGGAACTGCTGGCTGTCTCACACTGCCACCCATAGTGCAGGGGGAGGAACTGCAGGCTGTCTCACACTGCCACCCTCAGCACAGGAGGAGGAACTGCAGGCTGTCTCACACTGCCACCCTCAGCACAGGAGGAGGAACTGCTGCTGTCTCACACTGCCACCCTCAGCACAGGTGGAGGAACTGCAGGCTGTCTCACACTGCCACCCTCAGCACAGGAGGAGGAACTGCAGGCTGTCTCACACTGCCACCCATAGTGCAGGGGGAGGAACTGCATGCTGTCTCACACTGCCACCCTCAGCACAGGAGGAGGAACAGCTGCTGTCTCACAGTGCCACCCTTAGTGCAAGGGACGGAACTGCAGGCTGTCTCACACTGCCACCCTCGGCACAGGAGGAGGAACTGCAGGCTGTTTCACACTGCCACCCATAGTGCAGGGGGAGGAACTGCAGGCTGTCTCACACTGCCACCCTCAGCACAGGAGGAGGTACTGCAGGCTGTCTCACACTGCCACCCTTAGTGCAAGGGACGGAACTGCAGGCTGTCTCACACTGCCACCCTTAGTGCAGGGGGAGGTACTGCAGACCGTCTCACACTGCCACCCTCAGCACAGGAGGAAGAACTGCAGGCTGTCTCACACTGCCACCCTCAGCACAGGAGGAGGAACTGCAAGCTGTCTCACACTGCCACCCTCAGCACAGGAGGAGGAACTGCAGGCTGTCTCACACTGCCACCCTCAGCACAGGAGGAGGAACTGCAAGCTGTCTCACACTGCCACCCTCAGCACAGGAGGAGGAACTGCAAGCTGTCTCACACTGCCACCCTCAGCACAGGAGGAGGAACTGCAGGCTGTCTCACACCGCCACCCATAGTGCAGGGGGAGGAACTGCTGGCTGTCTCACACTGCCACCCATAGTGCAGGGGGAGGAACTGCTGGCTGTCTCACACTGCCACCCATAGTGCAGGGGGAGGAACTGCAGGCTGTCTCACACTGCCACCCATAGTGCAGGGGGAGGTACTGCAGGCTGTCTCACACTGCCACCCATAGTGCAGGGGGAGGTACTGCAGGCCGTCTCACACTGCCACCCTCAGCACAGGAGGAAGAACTGCAGGCTGTCTCACACTGCCACCCTCAGCACAGGAGGAGGAACTGCTGCTGTCTCACACTGCCACCCTCAGCACAGGAGGAGGAACTGCAGGCTGTCTCACACTGCCACCCATAGTGCAGGGGGAGGAACTGCAGGCTGTCTCACACTGCCACCCTCAGCACAGGAGGAGGAACTGCTGCTGTCTCACACTGCCACCCACAGCACAGGAGGAGGAACTGCAGGCTGTCTCACACTGCCACCCATAGTGCAGGGGGAGGAACTGCAGGCTGTCTCACACTGCCACCCATAGTGCAGGGGGAGGAACTGCAAGCTGTCTCACACTGCCACCCATAGTGCAGGGGGAGGTACTGCAGGCCGTCTCACACTGCCACCCTCAGCACAGGAGGAGGAACTGCAGGCTGTCTCACACCGCCACCTGCAGGTCAGGAGGAGGAACCGCAGTGATAATGGGAACTACAGATGCTGTAGAATCCAAGATAACAAAGTGTGGAGCTGGATGAACACAGCAGGCCAAGCAGCATCTCAGGAGCACAAAAGCTGACGTTTCGGGCCAAGACCCTTCATCAGAGGGAAGAACTGCAGGCTCTCTCACATCGCTACCATTAGGACAGGAGGAGGAACTGCAGGCCTTTCGCACCACCCTCAGGTCAAGTGGAGGAACCACAGGCCTCACACTGCCACCATCATGACAGGAGGAGGAACTGTAGGCTCTATCACACCACCACCCTCAGGACAGGTGGAGGAACTGCAGGCTCTATCACACCACCATCCTCAGGTCAGGAGGAGGAACTGCAGGCTGTCTCACACTGCCACCCATAGTGCAGGGGGAGGAACTGCAGGCTGTCTCACACTGCCACCCATAGTGCAGGGGGAGGAACTGCAGGCTGACTCACACTGCCACCTTCAAGTCAGGAGGAGGAACTGCAGGCTCTATCACACCACCACCCTCAGGTCAGGAGGAGAAACTGCAGACTCTCACATCATCACCTTCAGGACTGGTCAAAATGCATTGGAATCAATGTTAAATTTCATTGTCAATGTCTACTCACACTAAGAAGAAGTTTCTGAGGAATGTAGAATGATCCACCTTGTCGAGAGTCTTGCTGCAGATTGCAATGATCAGGAGGGGCAAGTGTTGTGTGGCTGGAATCTCAGATTTCAGACATTTAGTCTGAGGCCCATTATCTCATACGCCTTGGGTGTTGCTGATATCCCTGAGCGTGCACACACACAGTGTTGATGATGTACTGCAGCTTGATAGCAAGTGTTAGAGTGCTTTTCAATCTGGCCTTGGGCTGTCAAATATCAACAGTTTCCCACTCATCCTGGAGGTTAGCTCTCCCCTAAGGGGAGCGACACAGAGGTGAACCTATGTTTTGGGACCTTCGCCTGCACACAGAGGGCCACATCCAGGACTGGAGGAGAAATCCCTTTCACTCCTACAGCCACCTATACCCCATCCCCATCTCGGTAACCTCCTCCAGCCCCTCCACCCCCTCCCTATCTCTGTAACTCTCTCCAGCACCTACACCCCCTCCCTATCTCTGTAAATCTCTCCAGCCCCTACACCCCCTCCCTATCTCTGTAACCCCCCTCCAGCCCCTACACCCCCTCCCTATCTCTGTAACCCCCTCCAGCCCCTACACCCCCTCCCTGTCTCTGTAACCCCCTCCAGCCCTTACACCCCCTCCCTATCTCTGTAACCTCCTCCAACCCCTGCACCCCCTCCCTATCTCTGTAACCCCCTCCAGCCCCTACACCCCCTCCCTATCTCTGTAACCCCCTCCATTCCCTACACCCCCTCCCTATCTCTGTAACCCCTTCCAGCTCCTACATTCCTCCCTATCTCTGTAACCTCTTCCAACCCCTACACCCCCTCCCTATCTCTGTAACCTCTTCCAACCCCTACACCCCCTCCCTATCTCTGTAACCTCCTCCAGCCTCTACACCCCCTCCCTATCTCTGTAACCCCCTCCAGCCCCTACACCCCCTCCCTATCTCTGTAACCCCCTCCATTCCCTACACCCCCTCCCTATCTCTGTAACCCCCTCCAGCCCCTACACCCCCTCCCTATCTCTGTAACCCCCTCCATTCCCTACACCCCCTCCCTATCTCTGTAACCCCCTCCAGCTCCTACATTCCTCCCTATCTCTGTAACCCCCTCCAGCCCCTACACCCCCTCCCTATCTCTGTAACCCCCCTCCAGCTCCTACACCCCCTCCCTATCTCTGTAACCTCTTCCAACCCCTACACCCCCTCCCTATCTCTGTAACCTCCTCCAACCCCTGCACCCCCTCCCTATCTCTGTAACCCCCTCCAGCCCCTACACCCCCTCCCTATCTCTGTAACCCCCTCCATTCCCTACACCCCCTCCCTATCTCTGTAACCCCTTCCAGCTCCTACATTCCTCCCTATCTCTGTAACCTCTTCCAACCCCTACACCCCCTCCCTATCTCTGTAACCCCCTCCAGCCCCTACACCCCCTCCCTATCTCTGTAACCTCTTCCAACCCCTACACCCCCTCCCTATCTCTGTAACCTCTTCCAACCCCTACACCCCCTCCCTATCTCTGTAACCTCCTCCAGCCTCTACACCCCCTCCCTATCTCTGTAACCCCCTCCAGCCCCTACACCCCCTCCCTATCTCTGTAACCCCCTCCATTCCCTACACCCCCTCCCTATCTCTGTAACCCCCTCCAGCCCCTACACCCCCTCCCTATCTCTGTAACCCCCTCCATTCCCTACACCCCCTCCCTATCTCTGTAACCCCCTCCAGCTCCTACATTCCTCCCTATCTCTGTAACCCCCCTCCAGCCCCTACACCCCCTCCCTATCTCTGTAACCCCCTCCAGCCCCTACACCCCCTCCCTGTCTCTGTAACCCCCTCCAGCCCTTACACCCCCTCCCTATCTCTGTAACCTCCTCCAACCCCTGCACCCCCTCCCTATCTCTGTAACCCCCTCCAGCCCCTACACCCCCTCCCTATCTCTGTAACCCCCTCCATTCCCTACACCCCCTCCCTATCTCTGTAACCCCTTCCAGCTCCTACATTCCTCCCTATCTCTGTAACCTCTTCCAACCCCTACACCCCCTCCCTATCTCTGTAACCCCCTCCAGCCCCTACACCCCCTCCCTATCTCTGTAACCTCTTCCAACCCCTACACCCCCTCCCTATCTCTGTAACCTCTTCCAACCCCTACACCCCCTCCCTATCTCTGTAACCTCCTCCAGCCTCTACACCCCCTCCCTATCTCTGTAACCCCCTCCAGCCCCTACACCCCCTCCCTATCTCTGTAACCCCCTCCATTCCCTACACCCCCTCCCTATCTCTGTAACCCCCTCCAGCCCCTACACCCCCTCCCTATCTCTGTAACCCCCTCCATTCCCTACACCCCCTCCCTATCTCTGTAACCCCCTCCAGCTCCTACATTCCTCCCTATCTCTGTAACCCCCTCCAGCCCCTACACCCCCTCCCTATCTCTGTAACCCCCCTCCAGCTCCTACACCCCCTCCCTATCTCTGTAACCTCTTCCAACCCCTACACCCCCTCCCTATCTCTGTAACCTCCTCCAACCCCTGCACCCCCTCCCTATCTCTGTAACCCCCTCCAGCCCCTACACCCCCTCCCTATCTCTGTAACCCCCTCCATTCCCTACACCCCCTCCCTATCTCTGTAACCCCTTCCAGCTCCTACATTCCTCCCTATCTCTGTAACCTCTTCCAACCCCTACACCCCCTCCCTATCTCTGTAACCCCCTCCAGCCCCTACACCCCCTCCCTATCTCTGTAACCTCTTCCAACCCCTACACCCCCTCCCTATCTCTGTAACCTCTTCCAACCCCTACACCCCCTCCCTATCTCTGTAACCTCCTCCAGCCTCTACACCCCCTCCCTATCTCTGTAACCCCCTCCAGCCCCTACACCCCCTCCCTATCTCTGTAACCCCCTCCATTCCCTACACCCCCTCCCTATCTCTGTAACCCCCTCCAGCCCCTACACCCCCTCCCTATCTCTGTAACCCCCTCCATTCCCTACACCCCCTCCCTATCTCTGTAACCCCCTCCAGCTCCTACATTCCTCCCTATCTCTGTAACCCCCTCCAGCCCCTACACCCCCTCCCTATCTCTGTAACCCCCCTCCAGCTCCTACACCCCCTCCCTATCTCTGTAACCTCTTCCAACCCCTACACCCCCTCCCTATCTCTGTAACCTCCTCCAACCCCTGCACCCCCTCCCTATCTCTGTAACCCCCTCCAGCCCCTACACCCCCTCCCTATCTCTGTAACCCCCTCCATTCCCTACACCCCCTCCCTATCTCTGTAACCCCCTCCAGCTCCTACATTCCTCCCTATCTCTGTAACCCCCTCCAGCCCCTACACCCCCTCCCTATCTCTGTAACCCCCCTCCAGCTCCTACACCCCCTCCCTATCTCTGTAACCCCCTCCAGCTCCTACATTCCTCCCTATCTCTGTAACTCCCTCCAGCCCCTACACCCCCTCCCTATCTCTGTAACCCCCTCCAGCTCCTACATTCCTCCCTATCGCTGTCACTGCTCCAGCCCCTACACCCTTCACTATCCTTCACTTCCTCCCGCCCCTACACCTCCACCATCTCTGTGGCCTCCTCCATCACCTACACCTGTTCCCTATTGCTCTAACCTCCTCCAGCCCCTACACCCTCCCAATGTCTGTAACCCCCTCCAGCCCTACAGGCTCTCCCTATTTCTAACCTCCTCCAGTTCCTACACCCCTCCCTATCTCTGTACCTTCTATCAATGCTCATTGTCACCCCTTCAAATAGTAACTCTCGTCGTCGTCTAAATAACATTTCAATAATAAATCATTTCCTTATCAGCCATTTACTCAACGATAAGATATCCTGACCTGATCAACTCGTGTTTACCAGTTTCCTGTGACAACGGCTTCCGATGAGCTGAGCTTCTGAGAAATAGACAATCGGTGTCATAGTTACTAAAGGTTTGGTGAGTCTCCATCAGCAGGGACCCCTCTGAAACCAAACAGCCCGGCTATAAGCCACTAAATTCAAAATCAGCACCAATTCTCTGACAACTTTATCACCCCCCGCTTCCCCCGGAAGAGGTTCATGAGAGACCCAGGTGGAGTGCAGGAGGCCTACACTGAGCCCAGACACATTAAGCACCTTTCCATACTGGCCGTGACCCACAGACTTCACAGAGATTCCCTTCCCTATGCTTTTAATCATCCTGGAAGGTTGTGCCCACTTCTGGGCCCTGCTGTTTGGGAAGGATGTGAAGCCTTTAGAGAGAATGGCCCCAGGGATGAAGGGCTTTGGAGAGACTGGGACTGGGAGTGTAAGGGGGGGCAGAGTCACTCGAGGGGTGTGGGTCTGGAATGTACTGCCTGAGAGTGTGGGCGGGTGGTGTGGTTCAGGGTCACTCCAGGCTGTGAAGAGGGAGTTGGAGAATTTGCTGTCCGTAGTATTGCAGGTTTCAATTGAAATATGGGGAGGTGTGGAGTGGCAGTGGGATTCTGTGCATTGCTCCAGCAAAGAGCTGGCACACAAATGATGGGCCAAGTGGCCTCACTACTCTGTCAACATTCTCTCTTTGCTCTGTCAGTTGCAGATGTTCCGTGGCTTCACTTCAGACGTGGGTTTTGTGCAGGTTCGTATTTCCTGCTTTCTGATGAAACACTCACTTCACAGCACCCAGAGAGACAGAACCAGACAGACAGAGAGAGAGAGAGAGACAGCCCCCGTCACGGCCAGATCTCAACAACTTGCAACAGCTATGGAAGGTGTAAGAAAGGTAACAAGTCTGTTCAAATGAATATCCGTGATTCTGACTCAGCGCCGCACTGTCGGAGGGTCAGTGCTGAGGGATCGGGCACTGTCGGAGGGTCAGTGCTGAGGGAGCGGGCACTGTCGGAGGGTCAGTGCTGAGGGAGCGGGCACAGTCGGAGGGTCAGTGATGAGGGAGCGCTGCACTGTTGGAGGGTCAGTGCTGAGGGAGCGGGCACTGTCAGAGGGTCAGTGCTAAGGGAGTGCCACACTGTTGGATGATTAGTGCTAAGGGTGCGCTGCGCTGTCAGATGGTCAGTGCTGAGGGAACGGGCACTGTCGGAGGGTCAGTGCTGAGGGTCAGTGATTTCTCTTTATTTCAGATAACATTTCATGAGCTACAGGTTGCTGTATGTTAATTGGAGCAAGTCAATGGTCTGAGCGATAGGATAATGGCTTTAGAAATGCAGCTGGCGATTCTCCAGAAACGTAGGTGTGTTCCACCAACCCTCTGCTGTATAACACTCTCCTCTGTCTCCTCTGTCAAGGTGTGGAGCTGGATGAACACAGCAGGCCAAGCAGCATCAGAGGAGCAGGAAGGTTGACGTTTCAGACCTTTCTGAAGAAACATCAGCTTTCCTGCTCCTGAGATGCTGCTTGGCCTGCTGTGCTCATCCAGCTTCACACCTTGTTATATCAGATTCTCCAGCATCTGCAGTTCCTGCACTCTCCTCTGTCATTTTTGTCTCAAACTAACCTTTCTCTGTTTCTTGGAGTTGTGAGGCACGGTCTCCCAGTTATCCGGCTGTGTGCTTTACCTACTTGTCCATGGAGCTCCTTGAAGAGCCTGTATCATCCTCCTGTCATTCTCCTGCCATTCTTATTGTGGCCTCACCATTCGAGTGCCAGGTCCTTATTTCCAGAGAAAAGCACCTGGCCGGGATTGGCAATTTGATTCGGAAGCGTGTCCTATTATTGGGCCGCGTTCCCGTGTTTAGAAAGCACGGCACAATTGTAAGGGGGCAATTGGTCAGGGGAGATGTGGGGAGGTTTCCCCTTGTGTGGGAGAGTCTTGGACCAAAGGGGCATCATCTCAGAATGAGGGGTCACCCAATGAAGACAGAGATGAGGAAGAAGTCATTCTCTCCGAGGGGAGTGAATCCGTGGAATTCTTTACCACAGAGGGGCTGCCACGGCTCTGTCATTCAGTATATTCAGGGCTGAGGTAGACAGATTTTTAATCAGGATGGGGAGAACCAAGGGGAAAGAGCCAGAATGATCAGATCAGCCATTGAATGGCACAGCAGACTTGATGGGCTGAATGGCCTTCTGCTATTCCTAGATCTTGTTGTTCAATGGAGATGGAGGAGCTTGTGAAGGCTCCTGCAGTTGATCATCACCAGGTCTTTGAGGGGCCTAAAAAGGCTTGCCCAAGCTTCCTGAGCCAATAGGAGTTGGATAAGGGGATCATGGATGGTCAGTAACCGAAGACCATAGTCAGGACGACTCACTGACGTTGAGTTTCACCAGTGCCAGGCTATGACCATCACCAATAAGAGAGAATCTCGCCACTGCCCCTTGACATTCAATGGTGTTCCCATCACTGACTCCCCCACTATCAACATCCTGGGGGTTACCATTGACCAGAAACTCAACTGGACCCACCACATAAACACAGCAGCTACAAGAGCAGGTCAGAGGCTGGGAATCCTGCAGCGAGTAACTCCCATCCTTACTCCCCGCCAAAGCCTGTCCCACCATTGACGAGGCACAAGTCAGGAGGGGGATGGAATACTCCCCACTTGCCCCTGGATGGGGACAGCTCCAACAACACTCGCGAAGCTCGACACCATCCAGGACAGAGCAGCCCCCGCTCGATCGGCCCCACATCCACAAACATCCCACCCCCTCCCCCACCGACGCTCAGCCGCAGCAGTGTGTACCATCTACAAGATGCTCTGCAGAACCTCACCAAGGCCCCTCAGGCAGCACCTTCCAAACCCACGGCCACTTCCATCGGGAAGGACAAGGGGCAGCAGGTCCATGGGAACACCAGCCCCTGCAACTACTACATCTCCTGGCAGTGCATTCCTGGCACCTACTACCTTCTGTGTAAATGTGTCCCTCATATCCTTTCGCATTCTCCCCTCTCACTTTAAACCTGTGGCCACTAGTATTTGACATTTCCACCCTGGGGAGAAACAGACTTTGACTACCCACCCTGTCCATGTCCCTCATGATTTGTGTATTTCTGTCAGGTGACCCCTCATCCTTTCAGGTTAGAAACAATCCATGTTTGTCCAACCTCCCCCTAGAGCTAATGCACTGTTATCCAGATGACACCACAGTGAACCTTGTCTGCACCTTCTCCAAAGCCTTTAGCCACCTGTCCTGGCCTGGCCTGGGGGTAGGGTTGGTCCTGAAATCTGGAACCCCGTACCTGAGCCTCTGTGTCTGTCCTGCTCTCTCTCTCTCAGTCCCCTAGCAGTCTGTCGCCTCTCGTGGGGGTGAGGCTCTGACTCAGTGGCTGTGGAAACTGCACGTGTTCAATCAGGTGCTGGGTTGACGCAGGTTTTTGTTGTAAATGTCACCCGCACCTCCTCCATCCCTCCCTCCTACACTCTCTCCATCACTGACCTCAATTCCTGTCTGAAAGTGCCTGACCTTGATGGATCTCAGGAGCTAAACAGACGCAGGCTGGGTTAGTATTTGGATGGGGGGATGCCAGGTGCAGTCGGCTTTTATGAAGAAATGGGCGGCACGGTGGCTCAGCAGTTGGTGCTGCTGCCTCATGGCACCGGGGACCCGGGTTCAATCCCACCCTCGGGTAACCGTCTGAGTAGAGTTTGCACATTCTCCCCGTGTCTCTGGGTTTCCTCTGGGTGCTCCGGCTTCCTCCCACAGTCAAACGATATGCGGGTTAGGGTGGATTGGCTGTGGGAAATTGTCCCGTAGTGCCCAGGGATGTGGGGGTTAGGGTGGATTGGCCGTGCTAAATTACCCATAATGCCCAGGGACGTGCAGGTTAGGGTGGGTTGGCCGTGCTAAATTACCCATAGTGCCCAGGGATGTGCGGGTTAGGGTGGATTGACCATGCTAAATTACCCATAGTGCCCAGGGATGTGTGGATTAGGTGGGTCTGGGGAATGGGTCTACGTGGGATGCTGTGAGGGTGGGTGTGGAATTGGTGGGCTGAAGGGCCTGTCCCCCCACTGTGTCAATGTGCTGGGAATCGTATCCCACACCAGGGTTTCAGATGGGGAGAGACCCAGCGTCGCAGAAATGTGTCGTATACGACCTGGTTATGGTTAACATAGGCTCTGGGTACAACCCTTCTACTGGGATCTTCGCATGTGTCCCCCAACTGCCCCACCCCAAGTCTCTGGGGTTTACCAGTTCACCTACTCACTACTGGGCAATGTGGCAGTGCATCTCCGGCTCAGCGTGCAGCCTCTCAGTTATATCCACATTGTCCTGAAGACACCACCACCCCCCGCCCCCACACGGACAAGCTGTGTCCATGTCTGTCACCCACCCTCTCAGCATCTGGGGGTCATGTTGCAACAGGGTGTGCTCTGGACTGAACAGGGGGGGCATCAATTTTCAGGGTCTACTGCTGGAGGCTCAGTAAGAATGTCAGAATGGTGCCCCCAACAGACCTCCATCCACCAACCTCTCCCACTCCCTTTAATATCCCTCCCAGTCTAATCCCACTCTCCCCCCTCACACCCCGTTCCCATTAAAATCCCACCCAGTCTAATCCCACTCTCCCCCCTCACACCCCGTTCCCATTAAAATCCCTCCCAGTCTAATCCCACTCTCCCCCCTCACACCCCGTTCCCATTAAAATCCCTCCCAGTCGAATCCCACTCTCCCCCCTCACACCCCGTTCCCATTAAAATCCCTCCCAGTCTAATCCCACTCTCCCCCCTCACACCCCGTTCCCATTAAAATCCCTCCCAGTCTAATCCCACTCTCCCCCCTCACACCCCGTTCCCATTAAAATCCCTCCCAGTCTAATCCCACTCTCCCCACTCACATCCCGTTCCCATTAATATCCCTCCCAGTCTAATCCCACTCTCCCCCTCACTCCCCGCTCCCTTTAATATCCCTCCCAGTCTAATCCCACTCTCCCACTCACCCCCCGCTCCCTTTAATACCCCACCCAGTCTAATCCCACTCTCCCCCTCACCCCCCGCTCCCTTTAATACCCCACTCAGTCTAATCCCACTCTCCCCCTCACTCCCCACACCCTTTAATATCCCTCCCAGTCTAATCTCACTCTCCCCCATCACTCCCCGCCCCCTTTAATATTCCTCCCAGTCTAATCCCACTCTCCCCCTTCACTCCCCGCTCCCTTTAATATCCCTCCCAGTCTAATCCCACTCTCCCCCTCACTCCCTGCTCCCTTTAATACCCCACCCAGTCTAATCCCACTCTCCCCTTCACTCCCCGCTCCCTTTACTATCCCACCCAGTCTAATCCCGCTCTCCCCGCTCCCTTTAATACCCCACCCAGTCTAATCCCACTCTCCCCCCTCACTCCCCGCTCCCTTTAATATCCCACCCAGTCTAATCCCACTCTCCCCCTCACTCCCTGCTCCCTTTAATACCCCACCCAGTCTAATCTCACTCTCCCCCTCACTCCCTGCTCCCTTTAATATCCCACCCAGTTTAATCCCACTCTCCCGCTCACCCCCGCTCCCTTTAATAACCCACCCAGTCTAATCCGACTCTCCCCCTCACTCCCTGCTCCCTTTCATATCCTACCCAGTCTAATCCCACTCTCCCCCTCACCTCCCGCTCCCTTTAATACCCCACTCAGTCTAATCCCACTCTCCCCCTCACTCCCCGCTCCCTTTAATATCCCACCCAGTCTAATCCCACTCTCCCCCTCACCTCCCGCTCCCTTTAATACCCCACTCAGTCTAATCCCACTCTCCCCCTCACTCCCCGCTCCCTGTAATATCCCACCCAGTCTAATCCCACTCTCCCCCTCACTCCCCGCTCCCTTTAATATCCCACCCAGTCTAATCCCACTCTCCCCCTCACTCCCCGCTCCCTTCTAATACCCCACCCAGTCTAATCCCACTCTCCCCCTCACTCCCCGCTGCCTTCGAATACCCCACCCAGTCTAATCTCACACTCCCCCTCAATCCCCGCTCCCTTTAATATCCCACCCAGTCTAATCCCGCTCTCCCCTTCACTACCCACTCCCTTTAATATCCCACCCAGTCTAATCCCACTCTCCCCCTCACTCCGTGCTCCCTTTACTATCCCACCCACCTAATCCCGCTCTCCCCGCTCCCTTTAATACCCCACCCAGTCTAATCCCACTCTCCCCCTCACTCCCCGCTCCCTTCTAATACCCCACCCAGTCTAATCCCACTCTCCCCCTCACTCCCCGCTGCCTTCTAATACCCCACCCAGTCTAATCTCACACTCCCCCTCAATCCCCGCTCCCTTTAATGTCCCACCAGGTCTAATCCCGCTCTCCACTTCACCACCCACTCCCTTTAATATCCCACCCAGTCTAATCCCACTCTCCCCCTCACTCCGTGCTCCCTTTAATATCCCACCCAGTCTAATCCCACTCTCCCCTTCACACCCCACTCCCTTTAATATCCCACCCAGTCTAATCCCGCTCTCCCCTTCACTCCACACTCCCTTTAATATCCCACCCAGTCTAATCCCACTCTCCGCCTCACTCCATGCTCTCTTTAATACCCCACCCAGTCTATTCCCACTCTGCCCCCTCACTCCCCGCTCCCTGTAATACCCCACCCAGTCTAATCCCACTCTCCCACCTCACTCCCCGCTCCGTTTAATATCCCACCCAGTCTAATCCCACTCTCCCCCCTCACTCCCCGCTCCCTTTAATATCCCACCCAGTCTAATCCCACTCTCCCCCTCACTCCCCGCTCCCTTTAATACCCCACCCAGTCTAATCCCACTCTCCCCCTCACTCCCTGCTCCCTTTAATATCCCACCCAGTCTAATCCCACTCTCCCCTTCACTCCCCGCTCCCTTTAATATCCCACCCAGTCTAATCCCACTCTCCCCCTCACTCCCCGCTCTCTTTCATATCCCACCCAGTCTAATCCCACTCTCCCCCTCACTCCCCGCTCCCTTTAATACCCCACACAGTCTAATCCCGCTCTCCCCCTCACTCCCCACTCCCTTTAATATCCCACCCAGTCTAATCCCACTCTCCCCCTCACTCCCTGCTCCCTTTAATATCCCACCCAGTTTTATCCCACTCTCCCTCCTCACTCTCACACCTTTAATACCCCACCCAGTCTAATCCCCCTCTCCCCCTCACTCTCACACCCTTTAATACCCCACCCAGTCTAAACCCACTCTCTCCCCTCACTCCCTGCTCCCTTTAATATCCCACCCAGTCTAATCCCACTCTCCTCCCTCACCCCCCGCCCCCTTTAATATCCCACCCCGTCTGATCCCACTCTCCCCCCTCACTCCCTGTTCCCTTTTATACCCCACCCAGTCTAATCCCACTCTCCCCCTCACTCCCCGCTCCCTGTAATATCCCACCCAGTCTAATCCCACTCTCCCCCTCACTCCCCGCTCCCTGTAATATCCCACCCAGTCTAATCCCACTCTGCCCCTCACTCCCCGCTCCCTTTAATACCCCACCCAGTCTAATCCCACTCTCCCCCCTCACTCCCTGCTCCCTTTAATACCCCACCCAGTCTAATCCCACTCTCCCCTTCACTCCCCGCTCCCTGTAATATCCCACCCAGTCTAATCCCACTCTGCCCCTCACTCCCTGTTCCCTTTATTACCCCACCCATTCTAATCACACTCTCCCCCTCACTCCCCTCTCAATGGCTCTGGCTGGTTTGATTTCAGTTCTGAAGGATCACTTTAGGTCTCGAGTTAATATTTCCTTATTCCTGTCACTGACGCAATGCACGATGTCTCTCTTATACGTATTAAAACCTGAAGAAGCCACTTTCTCATCTGAATTATCTCGTGTCAAACAAATTATTACCATGCTGTAGCTCCCACATCGCAGAATGTGTCAATGTGGTACTTTACTTCTCTCAGCCTTTATGTTTGTGTGAATAAGTCTGGGCTGAAATAAGGTATTTGAGACTGTGTGACACTTGCACCCTGACATTTATCAAAGCTGTCACCATTGTCTGAAAGACTCCATCCCTGGGCAATCTGTCGACCACAATAGGCCATTCCAGTGTTAAAGTGAAACACCCCAGAGGCTGGAAGTTGGGAACAAAAGTGCTGGAGAAACTTCTGAAGAAGGGTCCAGACCCAAACCGTCAGCTTTCCTTCTCCTCTGATGCTGCTTGGCCTGCTGTGTTATCTGCTGGAGAAACTGGGCAGGTCTGCTACATCTAGGGGAGAGAAGCAGGGTGAACATTTCAAGTCCAGAATGGCTCTTCTTCAGAATCCTGTGTCTTCACATCAAAGATGCTGAAGTTGGCCTCTTTCTGAGAGTCAGAATGGTTTGAATCAAGGTTCTCCAGGATCCAGAAATAATAAGAACTGCAGATGCTGGAGAATCCGAGATAACAAGGTGTGGGGCTGGATGAACACAGCAGGCCAAGCAGCATCTTAGGAGCTAGAAAGCTGATGTTTCGGGCCTAGACCCTTCCCCGAAATGTCAGCTTTCCTGATCCTCTGATGCTGCTTGGCCTGATGTGTTCATCCAGCCCCACACCTCGTTATCTCCAGGATCCAAACAGCTTGTGTTCTGGTGTCCGTGTGCACAGCACAATGTAAAATTGTTGGGCACAGGGAATGCTCGAATGTGACATCTTTAAGATTACACCCGGGAATGGGATCCTGTTTGTGAGTACGAACATTTCAAAGACAGGCATTATGGGAACAGCCAGGGCCATTCAGTGAATTGGAAACATGCTCACTCTGATGTGGAAGAACTAGAAACATCCTTCCTGTAGCAGGGAGACCAGAACTGCACCCAGTATTCCAAAAATGGCCCTCACCAATGTCCTGTACAGCTACAACATGCCATCTGTAATATTTGGCCCATATCCCTTCAAACCTTTCCCATTCACCTACTTTATCCAAATGTCCACATCCACCACTTCCTCAGGAAGTTCATTCCACACACAAACCACCCTCTGCGGAAAAAGAGTTGACCCTCATTCCCTTTTTAAAACTTTCTCCTCTCACCTTAATACACAGCTTCCTAGTTTTGCCATTCACCTTATCCATGCCCCTCATGACTTTATAAACCTCAATTAGGTCTCCCCTCAACCTCATATTCCAGGGGGAAAAAAGTCCAGCTTTTTGTTTTAACTCAGTCCCTCCATTCCCAGCAACATCCTGGTAAATCTCTCCCGAACCCTCTCCAGTTTAATAATGTCCTTCCTGTAACAGGGCGATCAGAGCTGGACCCCGTGCTCCAGAAGTGGCCTCACCCACGTCCTGTACAACCTCAACGTGACGTCCCCAGCTCCTACACTCGAA
Organism: Stegostoma tigrinum; assembly: GCF_030684315.1. Lineage (NCBI taxonomy): Eukaryota > Metazoa > Chordata > Chondrichthyes > Orectolobiformes > Stegostomatidae > Stegostoma > Stegostoma tigrinum. The sequence continues at coordinate 703,939 of NC_081394.1, forward strand.
GGTCTGAGCGATGAAGGCAAGCGTGCTAAACGCCTTCTTAACCCCCTGTCTGTGTGTGACACAAACTTCTAAGGATTATGTACCTGACCCCCTCAGTCCCTCTTTTCTGCGACATACCCAAGGCTCTGCCTTTCATTGTGTGAATCTGACCCTTGTTTGTTATTTGGTGTTGACCTTCTTAAATATGTACCTGACCCCCTTGGTCCCTCTGTTGTACAACACGACCCAAGGCCCAACCACTCATCGTATAAACCTGACCTTTGTTTGTTTTGCCAAAATGCAATACCTCACATTTTTCCTGGCCATTCCCTATGGATAACCTCATATTTTTCCACGTTATATTCTATCTACTGTGTTCGAACCCGTTCATTATGCCTGTCCAAATCCTCCTGAACCATTTTTACATCTTTCTCACAAACACACGGTCCTGTTTCACTTTGATCATCCACAAATTTGGAAGTATTATATTCAGCCCCCGCTCGATCGGCCCCACATCCACAAACATCCCATCCCCTCCCCCCACCAACGCTCAGTCGCAGCAGTGTGTACCATCTACAAGATACTCTGCAGAACCTCCAGAACTAAGGTTCCTCAGGCAGCACCTTCCAAACCCACGACCACTTCCATCGGGAAGGACAAGGGCGAGCAGATACATGGGAACACCGAGCTCCCCTCTGAGTCCCTCGCCATCCTGACTTGGGAAATATATCCCTGTTCCTTCAGTTTCACTGGGTCAGAATCCAGGAATTCCCTCCCTAAGGGGCATTGTGGGTCAACCCACAGCGCATGGACTGCAGCGGGTCAAGTAGGAAGCTAACCCCCACTTTCTCAAGGGGCAACTAGGGATGAGGCAAGAAATGTTGGGCCCAGGCAGCAACACCCACATCCCATGAATGAATGAAATTTTAAAAATCTCCAAATCATTAATAACTGTTTTGATGGCTAGGTCCGAACGCTGATCTTTGTGGGACTCAACATGCATTTTGGAAGGTCAAGTACAGATGGAAATTATACAGTGGAAGGGAGAGCCCCTGAGGAGTACTGATATGCAGAGGGATCTGGGTGTGCAGGTCCACAGATCACCGAAGGTGGCAGCGCAGGTAGAGAAGGCAGTAAAAAAGACCAATGGTATGATTTCTGAAGAAGGGTCTGGGCCCGAAATGTCAGCTTTCCTGCTCCTCTGATGCTGCCTGGCCTGGTGTGTCCATCCAGATCCACACCGTGTTATCCTGAGGCCAATGGTACACTTGGCTTCAATGGAAGGGCATTGAGTATGAGGATGGGCAAGTTATGCTGCAGCTTTATAGAGCTTTAATTAGAACACACTTAGAATATTGTGTACAGTTCTGGCTGCCACACTACCAGGAGGATGTGGATGTTCTGGAGAGGGTACAGAAACAGTTTACCAGGATGGTGCCTGGTATGGGGGGGATTTTAGCTCAGAAGGAAGGTTGGATAGACTGGGTTTGTTTTCACTGGAAGGCTGGAGGTTGAGGGGGCGACCAGATAGAAATTTATGAGATTGTGAATGGCACGGACAGAGTGGGAAGTATGAGGCTTTATCCCCCAGAGTTGGGGGGAGTCAGTTACTGGGGGACACAGGCTCAAGGTGTGAGGGGGTGAAGTTTAAAAGAGATGTGCGAGGCAGGTTTTTCACACAAAGGATGGTGAGTGCCTGGGACTCGCTGCTGGAGGAGGTGATGGAAGCGGACTCAATAACAGCATTTAGGAAACACCTGCGGGAATACATGAACAGGAAGGGAATAGAGGGATATGGACTCTGTAAGGGAACACCGTTTTAGTATGGAAGGGAAAAATTTTAGTACGGCACAGCTTGGTGGGCCGAAGGGTCTGTTCCTGTTCTCTATGTTTTTATTCCTTGTCCCATTAGTGACAGTCAGTCAATGCGAGAATGGCCCATTTTTTCCTCCTCTCTGTTTTCTCTCTGTTAGCTGATCATTAATCTGTGACGGTCCATTCCCTCATATCCTGCACATTCTAATCTTTCTACTCAACCTACTGTGGGCCACTTCATCAACAGCCTTCTGAAAATCCAACTACACTATTGGCTCACCGTTACCCAAATTGTTAGAGACATCCTCGACCCCAACCAGTTCATCAAACACAATTTCCCGTTTGTAAATCCATTGTTGGCTCTGCCCATTTGTATCCAAGTAGCATCGTAGAATTTCAGAGGTCAGAAGGAGACCATTTGACCCACCATGTCTGTACTAGCCCCTGAAAGAGCTACCCAGCGAGTCCCATCGTCCAGCCCTATCTCTGTAGCCCTCTAATTTCATCACTTTCATATATGTATCCAGCTCGCTACTGAAAACTGTTATAGCATCCACCTCCACCAATCTCCCAGGTAGGGCATTCCAAATCTGAACATCTCTCTGAGTCAAGAAGTTTCTCCTCATCTCACTCATTGCTCCCTTGTTGACAATATTGAAATTGTGACTCCCACAACTACTGACATACCAAATAATGGAAACTCAGTTCTTCTACCTGTCAAAATTGTTCATAATGTTGAACACCTCAGTGAGGTCTTAATCTTCCCTGCTCCGTGGAGAATAAGACCAATCCTTCCTTGTGTCTAAAATCCCTCGTTCCTCGTGTCATTCTAGTAAATCTCCTTTGCACTTTCTTCAGGGCTTTAACATCCTTGCTAAAATAAGGTGCCCAGAACTGAACATAATATTCCACATATGGTCTGACCAATGAGTTGTAGAGATCACTTCCCGGCTTTTATACTCAATTCCTCTATTTATAAACCCAAGGATCCTATAAACCTTCCTAACAACTGTCTCAACTTCCCCGCCTCACCTTCAGGGAATTCTGTGCATGCACCCCTGAGATCCTACTGCTCCGTACTCCTCTCAGAGTTGTACCAACGAGTCTATGTTTCTTCAAAATGCATTACCTCACATTCCCCTGCACTACAGCTCAGCTCTCAGGTGTCTATCCATGTGGCCAACTTGCCAGTGTCCCTCTGAGAGATGGAGTAGACTGGGACTGTGCTCATTGGAATTTAGAGGAATGAGGGGTGACCTTATGGAAATGCATGAAATTATGAAGGCAGTAGATAAGATAGAAGCAGGGAGGATGTTTCCACTGGGGCTGGTGAAACTAGAACGAGGGGGCACGGCCTCAAGATAAGGGGGGAGCAGGTTTAGGACTGAATTGAGGAGGAACATCTTCACCCAAAGGGCTGTGAATCTGTGGAATTCCCTGCCCAGTGAAGCAGCTGGGGCTTCCTCATTGAATGTTTTCAAAGCAAAATAGTTAGATTTTGAACAGGAAAGGGATTAAGGCTGAGCGGGAAGGTAAGTGGAGCTGAGTCCATGACAAAGATCAGCTATGATTTTACTGAATGGCACAGCAGGGTTGAGGGGCTGAATGGCCTACTCCTGCTCCTGGTCCTTATGTTCTTATGTAGTTGCTCAGCGGCCTTCACACAATTCGCAATTCTCCCTGATGTAGTACCATCGGCAAGTTTAGAGAGATTGCCCCTCAACACCCATCTCCACATCATTTACATTAATCAGAAATAGCAAGGGTCCCTGAGGGGCACCACTTCCAAGTCATGTCCATTTATGTACCTATGTATGCCTACCCTCTGTTTCAGCCTACTTCGAATCTGTGCTGCCAACCCTCCAAAGAGCACCCCGCCCGACTCTGCCATCGCTGTAACGCTGCATTTCCCACGGCCAACCCACCCTAACCCGCACATTCCTGGGCACTATGGGTAATTTAGCACGGCCAATCCACCCTAACCTGCTCGTATTTGGACTGTGGGAGGAAACCCCCAAGCAGGCATGGGGAGAACATGTAAACTCCACATGGCCACCTGAGGGTGGGATCGAACCAATGTCCCTGACATGATGAGGTAGCAGAGTTAACCACTGACCCACCATGCAGTTTGTATAAAATTCCCCATTCGAAAATCGCCTGCCCTTCCTGCAATGGCGAAACATTTAGCTAAGTGATTCACTTTTACATACCTCCAGAAGCTTTTACAGTCCATTTTTATCTGTTATTGCTCAATGATATTTGTATTCTGTCCTTCCTACCCCCTTTCAGCTTTGAGGTCTACCTTTGTTGTACTCCACAAATCTTCCAAAATCTACAGAAGTGCTACTATTTCAGGCAACTTCATAAGGCATTTCTGTTAATCTTACAAAATCTCAAACTTCCCTTGTCAACCATGATTGAGTTACCCTTTTGGAGACTGTGCAGCTCAAAAGACCATCACATTTACTGTGAGTCACAGATCGGCTCTTTAAACACTGTCCATTACTACTTACAGCCTTGTGTTTGCAATCACTGCCCTCAACCAGTTCAGTCCATTTGTCCCTGATGCCTTCTCGATATTCCCTTTTGAACACTGTCAAGAGAGCCTTACTCTGTATCTAACCCCGTGCTGTCCCTGTCCTGGGAGTGTTTGATGGGGGACAGTGTAGAGAGAGCCTTACTCTGTATCTAACCCCGTGCTTTCTCTGTCCCTGGGAGTGTTTGATAGAGGGGACAGTGTAGAGGGAGCTTTACTCTGTATCTAACCCTGTGCTGTCCCTGCCAGGGAGTGGTTGATGGGGGGACAGTGTAGTGGGAGCTTTACTCTGTATCTAACCCCGTGCTGTCCCTGTCCTGGGAGTGTTTGATGGGGGACAGTGTAGAGAGAGCCTTACTCTGTATCTAACCCCGTGCTTTCTCTGTCCCTGGGAGTGTTTGATAGAGGGGACAGTGTAGAGGGAGCTTTACTCTGTATCTAACCCTGTGCTGTCCCTGCCAGGGAGTGGTTGATGGGGGGACAGTGTAGTGGGAGCTTTACTCTGTATCTAACCCCGTGCTGTCCCTGTCCTGGGAGTGGTTGATGGGGGGACAGTGTAGTGGAAGCTTTACTCTGTATCTAACCCCTTGCTGTCTCTGTCCTGGGTGTGTTTGATGGGGGGACAGTGTAGTGGGAGCTTTACTCTGTATCTAACCATGTGCTGTCCCTGTCCTTGGAGTTTTTGATGGGGGGACAGGGGAGAGGGAGCTGTACCAGCTGGAGAGTAAAGCTTCTCAGTGATTTGAGGTTATGGTGGGTGAGTGGCCCAATGGGATTGGATCCAGCGAAGGCCGGCACACAGTTAATGGATCGAATGGTGTCCTGGTCCAGGACCATTCGGTGACTCATTGTTCTGTTCTGGTTGGCTGCCTGGTCTGAACTGTGGACTTTGGTCCCATCATCAGCCTTGTCTTCTCTCTCTCTCTCTCTCTGTATCTCTCTCCATCGGTCCCTCGCTCTGTCTGTCCATTCGGAGACTGTTCTAGTCTGCATCAAAACTCAGCTACAGCGACTGGGAGCCTTTATTCCTGAAACCTCGCTCAGGGAACAATGGCAGATATGAGGAAGGTACATGTTTGTTCAATTTGGATTATGGAAAAGGATAAACCGGATCTAAAAGTCAAAGTTCGAAATTGGAGGAAGGCCAATTTTGACAGTATTAGGCAAGAACTTTCAAAACCTGATGGTAGTGGATGTGCACAGGTAAAGGGACAGCTGGAAAATGGGAAGCCTTCAGAAATGGAATCACATGAGTCCAGAGAGAGTATGTTCCTGTTGGGGTGAAGGGCCAGGCTGGTAGGTGAAGGGGCTGCTGGATTACAAGAGAAATTGGAGTTTTGGTCAGGAATAAGAAGGAAGCATATGTCAGGTATAGACAGCAGAGATGGAGTGAATCATTAGAGTATAAAAGCAGTAGGAGTTCACTCAAGAGGGAAGTAGGGAAGGTAAAGAGGGGACATGTGATTGGTTAATAGGGTTAAGGAGAATCCAAAGGGATTTCGACAAATACAATAAGGATAAAAGAGTAACAAGGGAGAGAATAGGGCCCCTTAAAGATCAGCAAAGCCCCCTCTGTGTGGAACCACAGGAGATTAGGGACACACTAAATGAGTATTTTGCATCAGTGCTTCCAGTGGGGAAGGATATGGAAGATAGAGAACTTGGGGCAATAAATAGCAATATCTTGAAAAATGTCCGTATTACAGATGAGGTGCTGGACATCTTAAAATGCAAAAAGGCCGATAAATCCCCAGGACCTGATCAGGTTTCCCCTAGAACTCTGTGGGAAGCAGGGGAAGTGATTGCTGGGACCCTCGCTGAGATATTTGTATCATTGACAGCCACAGGTGAGGTGCTGGAAGGCTGGAGGGTGGCTAATGTGGTCCTCCTATTTAAGAAGGGCTGTAAGGCAGAGCCAGGGAATGATAGTGCAGTGGGCCTGACATTGGTGGTGGGGAGGTTGTTGGAGGGAATCCTGAGGGACAGGATTTACGTGTATTTGGAAAGGCAAGGACTGACGAGGGATAATCAGCATGGCTTTGTGCCTGGGAAATTGTGTCTCACTAACCTGATTGAGTTTCTTGAAGGAGTAACAAAGAGAATTGATGCGAGCAGAGCGATAGATGTGATCTGGATGGACTTCAGTAAGGTGTTTGACAAGGTTCCTCATGGGAGACTGGTTGGCAAGATTAGATCACATGGAATACAGGCGGAGCTAGCCATTTGGATACAGAATTGGCTCAAAGGTAGGAGACAGAGGGTGGGGGTGGAGCGTTGTGTTTCAGACTGGAGGCCTGTGACCAGCGATGCGCCACAGGGATCAGTACTGGGTCCACTGCTTTTTGTCATTGATATCAATGATCTGGATGTGACCTTGGGGCATGTGGTTAGTAAGTTTGCAGATGACACCAGTGTTGACGGTCTAGTGGACAGCTACCCTGCTGCTCTCTGCATTGTAATCATTGTCCTCTAACAGTTGCAACTGCTTCTCAATTTCCCTCAGGATAGAAAACAAAACAGAAGTGGAAAGCTCTCGAGGTGCTGCATCCATCCTAGACTTCATCATCTTCATCTCCAGCTTCCGCTTCACCCTCAGCAACAAATGTTGTAGGTCAGCTGTAGAGAGGCCTTCACAGTGGGACTCAAGCAGCTCATCCACATCCTCACTCTCCACTTCTTCACATCCAACTTGCTTTGCAAGATCAACACAACGTTCTTTAATTCTTGGGAGCTCCTCTGATGGAGCAAAACCTTTCAAATCTTGGGAAAAACCTGGGAGAAGCTTCTGCCAAACTGCATGCAAGCAGTCCTTACTGACATCACCCCAGGCTTCCACAATAATGTCAATTACATTCGTGGTGTTAGGTCTCTCCCAAGACTGAAGAACAGTGTCCCTAACCTCCTCAGTGGCTGCAATCAGCCTCTTGAATGTGTGCCTTAAATAGCAAGTTTTAAATTCTCCTTCTGCACCCTGGCCTATGGGTGGAAGGAGAGAGGTTGTGTTTGGGGCTAGAATAGTACTTTGATGTTTTCAGAAAGCTCACCGATGGTCTGAGGTTGGCTTGGCACATTATCCAGGATGAGGAGAATCTTGAAACCCACACTTTCTTTCCTGCAATACTTTCTAAAAACATCTTCGAAAACATCAACAATAAGGTCAGAAAAAAAAGTCCTGTCATCCAACCTGTTTTGCTTGGCCTAGAGTAGACTTAAGGTAACCTTTCAAGACTGGCGGGTTGGCAGAGTGCTACACTACCACAAGCTTAAGCTTTAATTCTAAATGGCATTGGCACTCAGCAGCACAGTCATATGATTCTTTGCCACCATTAAGCCTCGAGTATGTGCTTCATTCATAGAAATGTAAGTTCTTGGTGGCATTCACTTCCAGTACAAACTTGTCTCATCCAAACTGAGAATTTGTTGTGAGTTCATTATTAACTTTTTTACTTTGGGAGAAAACGCCATGTGATGTTGCATACTCCTCTCTGCACATATACAACCGCATTATAGCCAAAACAATTTAGCGTTTTAGAAATAGCGTTCCCCTATTTGTCAATCGCTTGACAACTAATTCACATTGCTTGAACACGCGTGATAGCAGTACCCCCCTGTACAAGCATGTTACTGAGGCTGGAGGGTTTGAGCTACAGGGAGAAGCTGGACAGGCTGGGGCCATTTTCGCTGAAGTGTCAGGGGCTGAGGGGTGACCTTATAGAGGTTTATAAAATCATGAGGGGCATGGATAGGGTGAATAGACAAGGTCTTTAGCTACAAATTGAAGGGTGGTAGATTTAAGACAGATGTCAGAGGCAGGTTCTTTACTCAGTGAGTGGTAGGGGCGTGGAACGCCCTGCCTGCCAATGTAGTTAACTCAGCCACATTAGGGGCGTTTAAACAGTCCTTGGATAAGCATATGGATAATGATGGGATAGTGTAGGGGCAGGGGCTTAGATTAGTTCACAGATCAGCGCAACATCGAGGGCCGAAGGGCCTATTCTGCGCTGTATTGTTCGATATTCTATGTTCTATGACTTTCCCCCAGAGTAGGGGAGCCCAAAACTAGAGGGGCATAGGTTTAAGGTGAGAGGGGAAAGATTTAAAAGGGACCTGAGGGGTAACTTTTTCACACAGAGGGTGGTGCGTGTATGGAATGAGCTGCCAGAGGAAGTGGTGGGGGCTGGTACAGTTACAGCATTTAAAAGGCATCTGGATGGGGACATGGATAGGAAGGGGTTAGTGGGATATGGGATATGGGCCTGTCAGGGATATGGGGTTAGACTGTGACAGGGATATTCTCTGGGTCTGTAGGGATATGGGGTCGGACTGCGACAGGGATACTCTCTGGGCCTGTCAGGGATATGGGGTCGGACTGTGACAGGGATATTCTCTGGGTCTGTCAGGGATATGGGGTCGGACTGTGACCGGGATATTCTCTGGGTCTGTCAGGGATATGGGGTTGGACTGTGACAGGGATATTCTCTGGGCCTGTCAGGGATATGGGGTCGGACTGTGACCGGGATATTCTCTGAGTCTGTCAGGGATATATGGTCGGACTGTGACCGGGATATTCTCTGGGTCTGTCAGGGGTATGGGGTCGGACTGTGACCGGGATATTCTCTGGGTCTGTCAGGGATATGGGGTCGGACTGTGACAGGGATATTCTCTGGGCCTGTCAGGGATATGGGGTTGGACTGTGACAGGGATATTCTCTGGGTCTGTCAGGGATATGGGGTTGGACTGTGACAGGGATATTCTCTGGGCCTGTCAGGGATACGGGGTCGGACTGTGACAGGGATATTCTCTGGGCCTGTCAGGGATACGGGGTCGGACTGTGACAGGGATATTCTCTGGGTCTGTCAGGGATACGGGGTCGGACTGTGACAGGGATATTCTCTGGGTCTGTCAGGGATATGGGGTCGGACTGTGACAGGGATATTCTCTGGGTCTGTCAGGGATATGGGGTCGGACTGTGACAGGGATATTCTCTGGGTCTGTCAGGGATATGGCGTCGGACTGTGACAGGGATATTCTCTGGGCCTGTCAGGGATATGGGGTCAGACTGTGACAGGGATATTCTCTGGGTCTGTCAGGGATATGGCGTCGGACTGTGACAGGGATATTCTCTGGGCCTGCCAGGGATATGGGGTCAGACTGTGACAGGGATAGTCTCTGGGCCTGTCAGGGATATGGGGTCGGACTGTGACCGGGGTATTGTCTGGGTCTGTCAGGGATATGGGGTTGGACTGTGACAGGGATATTCTCTCGGCCTGTCAGGGATATGGGGTCAGACTGTGACAGGGATAGTCTCTGGGCCTGTCAGGGATATGGGGTCGGACTGTGACCGGGGTATTGTCTGGGTCTGTCAGGGATATGGGGTTGGACTGTGACAGGGATATTCTCTCGGCCTGTCAGGGATATGGGGTCAGACTGTGACAGGGATAGTCTCTGGGCCTGTCAGGGATATGGGGTCGGACTGTGACCGGGGTATTGTCTGGGTCTGTCAGGGATATGTGGTTGGACTGTGACAGGGATATTACCACTTTCTGCTCTGTTACTCCGTTTCGAATTAGGTGATGTGGCTGTTTCTGGTCCCTTGTCACGTCTTCAGCCGTGGTGCCGCACCCTCTGGGAACTGTACAGGCCTCTCGGAGGTAAGTCTCTGCTTTAGACTGGGTCATGATGGAGCCTGCACCCTCTGCGTCTGATGTTAGCAAAGTTGAGTCCAGGGTCAGCGACTACCCACACTGTGTCTCACAATGTCAGAACAGGGGCTCAGTGCGGTGCAGGGCAGGGCCAAGTGGACATCATAGGAACAGGAAGGAGAACAAAACCAAACAGTGTTTTAAAAGGACAGAGAGTGAGAGAGAGAGATTCAGTGCAGAGGGACATGAGTCTCCCAGTATATTGATCACAAAGACAGCAGGCACTGTCGGAGGGTGAGTGCTGAGAGAGTGGGCACTGTCGGAGGGTCAGTGTTGAGGGAGCGGGCACTGTCGGAGGGTCAGTGCTGAGGGAGCGGGCACTGTCGGAGGGTCTGTGCTGAGGGAGCGGGCACTGTCGGAGGGTCAGTGCTCAGGGAGTGCCGCACTGTTGGAGGGTCAGTGCTGAGGGAGTCGGCACTGTCAGAGGGTCAGTGCTGAGGGAGTCGGCACACTGTTGGAGAGTCAGTGCTGAGGGAGTGCCGCACTGTTGGAGAGTCAGCACGAAGGGAGCGCCGCACTGTCGGAGGGTCGGTGCTGAGGGAGTGCCGCACTGTCGGAGGGTCAGTGCTGAGAGAGCGGGCACTGTCGGAGGGTCAGTGCTGAGGGAGTGCCGCACTGTTGGAGGGTCAGTGCTGAGAGAGCGGGCACTGTCGGAGGGTCAGTGCTCAGGGAGTGCCGCACTGTCGGAGGGTCAGTGCTGAGGGAGCGCCGCACTGTCGGAGGGTCAGTGCTGAGAGAGCGGGCACTGTCGGAGGGTCAGTGCTGAGGGAGCCGGCACTGTCGGAGGGTCAGTGCTGAGGGAGTGGGCACTGTCGGAGGATCTGTGTTGAGTGAGTGGGCACTGTCAGAGGGTCAGTGCTGAGGGAACGGGCCCTGTCAGAGGCTCAGCCCTGTGGGAGCGCCGCAATGTCGGAGGGTCAGTGCTGAGGGAGTCGGCACTGTAGGAGGGTCAGTGCTGAGAGAGCGGGCACTGTCGGAGGGTCAGTGCTGAGGGAGCCGGCACTGTCGGAGGGTCAGTGCTGAGGGAGTGGGCACTGTCGGAGGATCTGTGTTGAGTGAGTGGGCACTGTCAGAGGGTCAGTGCTGAGGGAGTGGGCACTGTCAGAGGCTCAGCCCTGTGGGAGCGCCGCAATGTCGGAGGGTCAGTGCTGAGGGAGTCGGCACTGTAGGAGGGTCAGTGCTGAGAGAGCGGGCACTGTCGGAGGGTCAGTGCTCAGGGAGTGCCGCACTGTTGGAGGGTCAGTGCTGAGGGAGCGGGCACTGTCAGAGGGTCAGTGCTGAGGGAGCGCCGCACCATCGGAGGGTCAGTGCTGAGGAAGCGCCGCACTTTCGGAGGGTCAGTGCTGAGGGAGCGGGCACTGTCAGAGGGTCAGTGCTGAGGGAGAGCCGCACTGTCGGAGGGTCAGTGCTGTGGGAGCGGGCACTGTCGGAGGGTCAGTGCTGAGGGAGCACCGCACTGTTGGAGAGTCAGTGCTGAGGGAGCGCCGCACTGTCGGAGGGTCAGTGCTGAGGGAGTCGGTACTGTCGGAGGGTCAGTGCTGAGGGAACGCTGCACTGTCGGAGGGTCAACGCTGAGAGAGCGAGCACTGTCGGAGGGTCAGTGCTGAGGGAGTTCCGCACTGTCGGAGGGTCAATGCTCAGGGAGTGCCACACTGTCGGAGGGTCAGTGCTGAGGGAGCGGGCACTGTCAGAGGGTCAGTGCTGAGGGAGCGCCGCACTGTCGGAGGGTCAGTGCTGAGGGAGTTCCGCACTGTCGGAGGGTCAATGCTGAGAGAGCGGGCACTGTCGGAGGGTCAGTGCTGAGGGAGCGGGCACTGTCAGAGGGTCAGTGCTGAGGGAGCGATGCACTGTTGGAGAGTCAGTGCTGAGGGAGCGGGCACTGTCAGAGGGTCAGTGCTGAGGGAGCGACGCACTGTTGGAGAGTCAGTGCTCAGGGAGTTCCGCACTGTCGGAGGGTCAGTGCTGAGGGAGCGCCGCACTGTCGGAGGGTCAGTGCTGAGGGAGTCGGCACTGTCGGAGGGTCAGTGCTGAGGGAGCGCCGCACTGTCGGAGGGTCAGTGCTGAGGGAGTTCCGCACTATCGGAGGGTCAATGCAGAGAGCGGGCACTGTCGGAGGGTCAGTGCTGAGGGAGCGCAGCACTGTCGGAGGGTCAGTGCTGAGGGAGTTCCGCACTGTTGGAGGGTCAATGCTCAGGGAGTGTCGCACTGTCGGAGGGTCAGTGCTGAGGGAGCCGGCACTGTCAGAGGGTCAGTGCTGAGGGAGCACTGCACTGTTGGAGGGTCAGTGCTGAGGGAGTTCCGCACTGTCGGAGGGTCAATGCTGAGAGAGCGGGCACTGTCGGAGGGTCAGTGCTGAGGGAGCGCCGCACTGTCGGAGGGTCAGTGCTGAGTGAGTTCCGCACTGTTGGAGGGTCAATGCTCAGGGAGTGTCGCACAGTCGGAGGGTCAGTGCTGAGGGAGCCGGCACTGTCAGAGGGTCAGTGCTGAGGGAGCACTGCACTGTCGGAGGGTCAGTGCTGAGGGAGTTCCGCACTGTCGGAGGGTCAATGCTGAGAGAGCGGGCACTGTCGGAGGGTCAGTGCTGAGGGAGCACCGCACTGTCGGAGGGTCAGTGCTGAGGGAGTCGGCACTGTCGGAGGGTCAGTGCTGAGGGAGCGCCGCACTGTCGGAGGGTCAGTGCTGAGGGAGTTCTGCACTGTTGGAGGGTCAATGCTGAGAGAGCGGGCACTGTCGGAGGGTCAGTGCTGAGGGAGTCGGCACTGTCGGAGGGTCAGTGTTGAGAGAGTGCCGCACTGTCGGAGGGTCAGTGCTGAGGGTGTGCCGCAATGTCGGAGGGTCAGTGCTGAGGGAGTCGGCACTGTAGGAGGGTCAGTGCTGAGAGAGCGGGCACTGTCGGAGGGTCAGTGCTCAGGGAGTGCCGCACTGTTGGAGGGTCAGTGCTGAGGGAGCGGGCACTGTCAGAGGGTCAGTGCTGAGGGAGCGCCGCACCATCGGAGGGTCAGTGCTGAGGAAGCGCCGCACTTTCGGAGGGTCAGTGCTGAGGGAGCGGGCACTGTCAGAGGGTCAGTGCTGAGGGAGAGCCGCACTGTCGGAGGGTCAGTGCTGTGGGAGCGGGCACTGTCGGAGGGTCAGTGCTGAGGGAGCACCGCACTGTTGGAGAGTCAGTGCTGAGGGAGCGCCGCACTGTCGGAGGGTCAGTGCTGAGGGAGTCGGTACTGTCGGAGGGTCAGTGCTGAGGGAACGCTGCACTGTCGGAGGGTCAACGCTGAGAGAGCGAGCACTGTCGGAGGGTCAGTGCTGAGGGAGTTCCGCACTGTCGGAGGGTCAATGCTCAGGGAGTGCCACACTGTCGGAGGGTCAGTGCTGAGGGAGCGGGCACTGTCAGAGGGTCAGTGCTGAGGGAGCGCCGCACTGTCGGAGGGTCAGTGCTGAGGGAGTTCCGCACTGTCGGAGGGTCAATGCTGAGAGAGCGGGCACTGTCGGAGGGTCAGTGCTGAGGGAGCGGGCACTGTCAGAGGGTCAGTGCTGAGGGAGCGACGCACTGTTGGAGAGTCAGTGCTCAGGGAGTTCCGCACTGTCGGAGGGTCAGTGCTGAGGGAGCGCCGCACTGTCGGAGGGTCAGTGCTGAGGGAGTCGGCACTGTCGGAGGGTCAGTGCTGAGGGAGCGCCGCACTGTCGGAGGGTCAGTGCTGAGGGAGTTCCGCACTATCGGAGGGTCAATGCAGAGAGCGGGCACTGTCGGAGGGTCAGTGCTGAGGGAGCGCAGCACTGTCGGAGGGTCAGTGCTGAGGGAGTTCCGCACTGTTGGAGGGTCAATGCTCAGGGAGTGTCGCACTGTCGGAGGGTCAGTGCTGAGGGAGCCGGCACTGTCAGAGGGTCAGTGCTGAGGGAGCACTGCACTGTTGGAGGGTCAGTGCTGAGGGAGTTCCGCACTGTCGGAGGGTCAATGCTGAGAGAGCGGGCACTGTCGGAGGGTCAGTGCTGAGGGAGCGCCGCACTGTCGGAGGGTCAGTGCTGAGGGAGTTCCGCACTGTTGGAGGGTCAATGCTCAGGGAGTGTCGCACAGTCGGAGGGTCAGTGCTGAGGGAGCCGGCACTGTCAGAGGGTCAGTGCTGAGGGAGCACTGCACTGTCGGAGGGTCAGTGCTGAGGGAGTTCCGCACTGTCGGAGGGTCAATGCTGAGAGAGCGGGCACTGTCGGAGGGTCAGTGCTGAGGGAGCACCGCACTGTCGGAGGGTCAGTGCTGAGGGAGTCGGCACTGTCGGAGGGTCAGTGCTGAGGGAGCGCCGCACTGTCAGAGGGTCAGTGCTGAGGGAGTTCTGCACTGTTGGAGGGTCAATGCTGAGAGAGCGGGCACTGTCGGAGGGTCAGTGCTGAGGGAGTCGGCACTGTCGGAGGGTCAGTGCTGAGGGAGCGCCGCACTGTCGGAGGGTCAGTGCTGAGGGAGTTCCGCACTGTTGGAGGGTCAATGCTGAGAGAGCGGGCACTGTCGGGGGGTCAGTGCTGAGGGAGTTCCGCACTGTCGGAGGGTCAATGCTCAGGGAGTGCCGCACTGTCAGAGGGTCAGTGCTGAGGGAGCGCCGCACTGTCGGAGGGTCAGTGCTGAGGGTGTGCCGCACTGTCGGAGGGTCAGTGCTGAGGGAGCGCCGCACTGTCGGAGGGTCAGTGCTGAGGGAGTCGGCACTGTCGGAGGGTCAGTGCTGAGGGAGTTCCGCACTGTTGGAGGGTCAATGCTGAGAGAGCGGGCACTGTCGGAGGGTCAGTGCTGAGGGAGCACCGCACTGTTGGAGAGTCAGTGCTGAGGGAGCGCCGCACTGTCGGAGGGTCAGTGCTGAGGGAGTCGGTACTGTCGGAGGGTCAGTGCTGAGGGAACGCTGCACTGTCGGAGGGTCAACGCTGAGAGAGCGAGCACTGTCGGAGGGTCAGTGCTGAGGGAGTTCCGCACTGTCGGAGGGTCAATGCTCAGGGAGTGCCACACTGTCGGAGGGTCAGTGCTGAGGGAGCGGGCACTGTCAGAGGGTCAGTGCTGAGGGAGCGCCGCACTGTCGGAGGGTCAGTGCTGAGGGAGTTCCGCACTGTCGGAGGGTCAATGCTGAGAGAGCGGGCACTGTCGGAGGGTCAGTGCTGAGGGAGCGGGCACTGTCAGAGGGTCAGTGCTGAGGGAGCGACGCACTGTTGGAGAGTCAGTGCTCAGGGAGTTCCGCACTGTCGGAGGGTCAGTGCTGAGGGAGCGCCGCACTGTCGGAGGGTCAGTGCTGAGGGAGTCGGCACTGTCGGAGGGTCAGTGCTGAGGGAGCGCCGCACTGTCGGAGGGTCAGTGCTGAGGGAGTTCCGCACTATCGGAGGGTCAATGCAGAGAGCGGGCACTGTCGGAGGGTCAGTGCTGAGGGAGCGCAGCACTGTCGGAGGGTCAGTGCTGAGGGAGTTCCGCACTGTTGGAGGGTCAATGCTCAGGGAGTGTCGCACTGTCGGAGGGTCAGTGCTGAGGGAGCCGGCACTGTCAGAGGGTCAGTGCTGAGGGAGCACTGCACTGTTGGAGGGTCAGTGCTGAGGGAGTTCCGCACTGTCGGAGGGTCAATGCTGAGAGAGCGGGCACTGTCGGAGGGTCAGTGCTGAGGGAGCGCCGCACTGTCGGAGGGTCAGTGCTGAGTGAGTTCCGCACTGTTGGAGGGTCAATGCTCAGGGAGTGTCGCACTGTCGGAGGGTCAGTGCTGAGGGAGCGCCGCACTGTCAGAGGGTCAGTGCTGAGGGAGCACTGCACTGTCGGAGGGTCAGTGCTGAGGGAGCGCCGCACTGTCGGAGGGTCAGTGCTGAGGGAGCGGGCACTGTCGGAGGGTCAGTGCAGAGGGAGCGCCGCACTGTCAGAGGGTCAGTGCTCAGGGAGTGCCGCACTGTCGGGGGGTCAGTGCTCAGGGAGTGCCGCACTGTCGGAGGGTCAGTGCTGAGGGAGTGCCGCACTGTCGGAGGGTCAGTGCAGAGGGAGCGGGCACTGTCGGAGGGTCAGTGCTGAGGGAGTGGGCACTGTCGGAGGGTCAGTGCTCAGGGAGTGGGCACTGTCGGAGGGTCAGTGCTCAGGGAGTGCCGCACTGTCGGAGGGTCAGTGCAGAGGGAGCGGGCACTGTCGGAGGGTCAGTGCTGAGGGAGTGGGCACTGTCGGAGGGTCAGTGCTGAGGGAGTGGGCGCTGTCGGAGGGTCAGTGCTGAGGGAGCGCCGCACTATCGGAGGGTCAGTGCTGAGGGAGCGCCGCACTGTCGGAGGGTCAGTGCTGAGGGAGCGCTGCACTGTCGGAGGGTCAGTGCAGAGGGAGCGCCGCACTGTCGGAGGGTCAGTGCTGAGGGAGCGGGCACTGTCGGAGGGTCAGTGCAGAGGGAGCGCCGCACTGTCAGAGGGTCAGTGCTCAGGGAGTGCCGCACTGTCGGAGGGTCAGTGCTGAGGGAGTGGGCACTGTCGGAGGGTCAGTGCTGAGGGAGTGGGCACTGTCGGAGGGTCAGTGCTCAGGGAGTGCCGCACTGTCGGAGGGTCAGTGCAGAGGGAGCGGGCACTGTCGGAGGGTCAGTGCTGAGGGAGTGGGCACTGTCGGAGGGTCAGTGCTGAGGGAGTGGGCGCTGTCGGAGGGTCAGTGCTGAGGGAGCGCCGCACTATCGGAGGGTCAGTGCTGAGGGAGCGGGCACTGTCGGAGGGTCAGTGCTCAGGGAGTGCCGCACTGTCGGAGGGTCAGTGCTGAGGGAGTGGGCACTGTCGGAGGGTCAGTGCTGAGGGAGTGGGCACTGTCGGAGGGTCAGTGCTCAGGGAGTGCCGCACTGTCGGAGGGTCAGTGCAGAGGGAGCGGGCACTGTCGGAGGGTCAGTGCTGAGGGAGTGGGCACTGTCGGAGGGTCAGTGCTGAGGGAGTGGGCGCTGTCGGAGGGTCAGTGCTGAGGGAGCGCCGCACTATCGGAGGGTCAGTGCTGAGGGAGCGCCGCACTGTCGGAGGGTCAGTGCTGAGGGAGCGCTGCACTGTCGGAGGGTCAGTGCAGAGGGAGCGCCGCACTGTCGGAGGGTCAGTGCTGAGGGAGCGGGCACTGTCGGAGTGTCAGTGCTGAGGGAGCGGGCACTGTCGGAGGGTCAGTGCTGAGGGAGCGGGCACTGTCGGAGGGTCAGTGCTGAGGGAGCGGGCACTGTCGGAGGGTCAGTGCTGAGGGAGCGCTGCACTGTCGGAGGGTCAGTGCAGAGGGAGCGCCGCACTGTCGGAGGGTCAGTGCTGAGGGAGCGGGCACTGTCGGAGGGTCAGTGCAGAGGGAGCGCCGCACTGTCAGAGGGTCAGTGCTCAGGGAGTGCCGCACTGTCGGAGGGTCAGTGCTGAGGGAGCGCCGCACTGTCGGAGGGTCTGTGCTGAGGGAGTGCCGCACTGTCAGAGGGTCAGTGCTCAGGGAGTGCCGCACTGTCAGAGGGTCAGTGCTCAGGGAGTGCCGCACTGTCGGAGGGTCAGTGCTGAGGGAGTGCCGCACTGTCGGAGGGTCTGTGCAGAGGGAGCGGGCACTGTCGGAGGGTCAGTGCTGAGGGAGCGGGCATTGTCGGAGGGTCAGTGCTGAGGGAGTGGGCATTGTCGGAGGGTCAGTGCTGAGGGAGCGGGCATTGTCGGAGGGTCAGTGCTGAGAGAGTGGGCATTGTCGGAGGGTCAGTGCTGAGGGAGCGGGCATTGTCGGAGGGTCAGTGCTGAGGGAGCGGGCACTGTCGGAGGGTCAGTGCTGAGGCAGCGGGCATTGTCGGAGGGTCAGTGCTGAGGCAGCGGGCATTGTCGGAGGGTCAGTGCTGAGGGAGTGGGCACTGTCGGAGGGTCAGTGCTGAGGGAGTGGGCACTGTCGGAGGGTCAGTCCTGAGGGAGCGGGCACTGTCGGAGGGTCAGTGCTGAGGGAGTGGGCACTGTCGGAGGGTCAGTGCTGAGGGAGTGGGCACTGTCGGAGGGTCAGTGCTGAGGGAGCGGGCACTGTCGGAGGGTCAGTGCTGAGGGAGTGGGCACTGTCGGAGGGTCAGTGCTGAGGGAGCGGGCACTGTCAGAGGGTCAGTGCTGAGGGAGTGGGCACTGTCAGAGGGTCAGTGCTGAGGGAGTGGGCACTGTCGGAGGGTCAGTGCTGAGGGAGCGGGCACTGTCGGAGGGTCAGTGCTGAGGGAGGGGGCACTGTCGGAGGGTCAGTGCTGAGGGAGTGGGCACTGTCGGAGGGTCAGTGCTGAGGGAGGGGGCACTGTCGGAGGGTCAGTGCTGAGGGAGCGAGCACTGTCGGAGGGTCAGTGCTGAGGGAGTGGGCACTGTCGGAGGGTCAGTGCTGAGGGAGTGGGCACTGTCGGAGGGTCAGTGCTGAGGGAGCGGGCACTGTCGGAGGGTCAGTGCTGAGGGAGTGGGCACTGTCGGAGGGTCAGTGCTGAGGGAGGGGGCACTGTCGGAGGGTCAGTGCTGAGGGAGTGGGCACTGTCGGAGGGTCAGTGCTGAGGGAGTGGGCACTGTCGGAGGGTCAGTGCTGAGGGAGCGGGCACTGTCGGAGGGTCAGTGCTGAGGGAGTGGGCACTGTCGGAGGGTCAGTGCTGAGGGAGGGGGCACTGTCGGAGGGTCAGTGCTGAGGGAGTGGGCACTGTCAGAGGGTCAGTGCTGAGGGAGTGGGCACTGTCGGAGGGTCAGTGCTGAGGGAGTGGGCACTGTCGGAGGGTCAGTGCTGAGGGAGGGGGCACTGTCGGAGGGTCAGTGCTGAGGGAGTGGGCACTGTCGGAGGGTCAGTGCTGAGGGAGTGGGCACTGTCGGAGGGTCAGTGCTGAGGGAGGGGGCACTGTCGGAGGGTCAGTGCTGAGGGAGTGGGCACTGTCGGAGGGTCAGTGCTGAGAGAGTGGGCACTGTCGGAGGGTCAGTGCTGAGGGAGTGGGCACTGTCGGAGGGTCAGTGCTGAGGGAGTGGGCACTGTCGGAGGGTCAGTGCTGAGGGAGCGCCGCACTATCGGAGGGTCAGTGCTGAGGGAGTGGGCACTGTCGGAGGGTGGCCTCTTTTCACCTCTGCGTCACTTGTGCGTTTTGTAACTATTACAGATCACCTTCCAGGACATCAAAGACAGCATCAACAAAATGGATCAGCTCAACGTCCTGTTTGAAAAGATCGCAGATTTGGAAGAACAGGTGACTACCCTGAAGAAATGTGAGTGTTACCACATTGTTTCCTCTTCCTGTGTGCTCCGTGCTCCCTGTGTGTTAGGTGATCCCTGTGTGTTAGGTGATCCCCGTTTGTTCGGTGATCCCTGTGTGTTCGGTGATCCCTGTGTATTCGGTGATCACTGTGTGTTCAGTGATCCCTGTTTGGTGATCCCTGTGTGTTCTGGGATCCCTGTGTGTTCGATGATCCCTGTTTGTTTGGTGATCCCTGTGTGTTCAGTGATCCCTGTTTGGTGATCCCTGTGTGTTCGGGGATCCCTGTGTGTTCGGTGATCCCTGTGTGTTCAGTGATCCCTGTTTGGCGATCCCTGTGTGTTCGGGGATCCCTGTGTGTTCTGTGATCCCTGTTTGGCGATCCCTGTGTGTTCGGGGATCCCTGTGTGTTCTGTGATCCCTGTTTGGCGATCCCTGTGTGTTCGGGGATCCCTGTGTGTTTGGTGATCCCTGTTTGTTCGGTGATCCCTGTGTGTTCGGTGATCCCCGTGTGTTTGGTGATCCCTGTGTGTTCGGTGATCCCTGTGTGTTCGGGGATCCCTGTGTGTTCGGTGATCCCTGTGTGTTTGGTGATCCCTGTGTGCTCGGTGATCCCTGTGTGTTCGGGGATCCCTGTGTGTTCGGTGATCCCTGTGTGTTCGGTGATCCCTGTGTGTTCGGTGATCCCTGTGTGTTCGGGGATCCCTGTGTGTTTGGTGATCCCTGTGTGTTTGGTGATCCCTGTTTGTTCGGTGATCCCTGTGTGTTCGGGGATCCCTGTGTGTTCGGTGATCCCTGTGTGTTCGGTGATCCCTGTGTGTTCGGGGATCCCTGTGTGTTCGGTGATCCCTGTGTGTTTGGTGATCCCTGTGTGTTCGGTGATCCCTGTGTGTTCGGGGATCCCTGTGTGTTTGGTGATCCCTGTGTGTTTGGTGATCCCTGTTTGTTCGGTGATCCCTGTGTGTTCGGTGATCCCTGTGTGTTTGGTGATCCCTGTTTGTTCGGTGATCCCTGTGTGCTCGGTGATCCCTGTGTGTTCGGTGATCCCTGTGTGTTTGGTGATCCCTGTTTGTTCGGTGATCCCTGTGTGTTCGGTGATCCCTGTTTGTTCGGTGATCCCTGTGTGTTCGGTGATCCCTGTGTGTTCGGGGATCCCTGTGTGTTCGGTGATCCCTGTGTGTTCGGGGATCCCTGTGTGTTCGGTGATCCCTGTGTGTTCGGGGATCCCTGTGTGTTCGGGGATCCCTGTGTGTTTGGTGATCCCTGTGTGCTCGGTGATCCCTGTGTGTTCGGTGATCCCTGTGTGCTCGGTGATCCCTGTGTGTTTGGTGATCCCTGCGTTGTCGGTGATCCCTGTTTGTTCGGTGATCCCTGTGTGTTCGGTGATCCCTGTGTGCTCGGTGATCCCTGTGTGTTCGGTGATCCCTGCGTGTTCGGTGATCCCTGTTTGTTCGGTGATCCCTGTGTGTTCGGTGATCCCTGTGTGCTCGGTGATCCCTGTGTGTTCGGTGATCCCTGTGTGTTCGGTGATCCCTGTGTGCTCGGTGATCCCTGTGTGTTCGGTGATCCCTGTGTGTTTGGTGATCCCTGTGTGTTCGGTGATCCCTGTTTGTTCGGTGATCCCTGTGTGTTCGGTGATCCCTGTTTGTTTGGTGATCCCTGTGTGTTCGGTGATCCCTGTTTGTTCGGTGATCCCTGTGTGTTCGGTGATCCCTGTGTGTTCGGGGATCCCTGTGTGTTTGGTGATCCCTGTGTGCTCGGTGATCCCTGTGTGTTCGGTGATCCCTGCGTGTTCGGTGATCCCTGTTTGTTCGGTGATCCCTGTGTGTTCGGTGATCCCTGTGTGCTCGGTGATCCCTGTGTGTTCGGTGATCCCTGCGTGTTCGGTGATCCCTGTTTGTTCGGTGATCCCTGTGTGTTCGGTGATCCCTGTGTGCTCGGTGATCCCTGTGTGTTCGGTGATCCCTGTGTGTTCGGTGATCCCTGTGTGCTCGGTGATCCCTGTGTGTTCGGTGATCCCTGTGTGTTTGGTGATCCCTGTGTGTTCGGTGATCCCTGTTTGTTTGGTGATCCCTGTGTGTTCGGTGATCCCTGTTTGTTCGGTGATCCCTGTGTGTTCGGTGATCCCTGTGTGTTCGGTGATCCCTGTGTGTTTGGTGATCCCTGTGTGTTCGGTGATCCCTGTGTGCTCGGTGATCCCTGTGTGTTTGGTGATCCCTGTGTGTTCGGTGATCCCTGTGTGTTCGGTGATCCCTGTTTGTTCGGTGATCCCTGTGTGCTCGGTGATCCCTGTGTGTTCGGGGATCCCTGTGTGTTCGGTGGAGCCTGGCCATTGTTGATGAGTGTTTTGCTCAGGTCCTGCCATGTTGGATGTGTCCCTGGCGGGTCTTGTGATAGCTCCCCTGGTGGGTTTTCACTCTATTTTTGGAGCAAGCTGACATTGCTGGCCCGAGCTTTGGAAAGCGATGGAACCCAGCCCTGGAGAGTCAAACCCACAACCTGATTAACTACTCAACCCTGAGTCATGATGGTAACACGTGATGGCCATCTCCCACTAGAAGGAGAACCATCCATCACCCGTTGATGTCCCAAGATATTCCCGCCAGCAAATCCCCAACATCTAGAAATTTCCCATCGAGTTCTTCTCCAAGTCATCCCTCTTCTTCTCTGTCTCTGCCTGTGTCTCTATCTCTCTCTCATCCTTTAAAGAGTTCCCCTGAGGCTCACTTCTTTGACCAGTATTTCACAGTCACCCAACGTCAGAACATGGCTGAACAATAAAACCAAATAACTGCAGACGCTCTGAAGTCACGAGCAAGCAGCACGGTGGCTCAGTGGTTAGCACTGCTGCCTAATGGCGCCAGGGACCCAGGTTCAATCACACCCTCGGGTGACTGTGTGGAGTTTACACATTCTCCCCATGTCTGCGTGAGTTTCCTCCCACAATCAAATAATGTGCGGGTTAGGGTGGATTGGCCGTGCTGAATTACCCATAGTGCCCCGGGATGTGCGGGTTAGGGTGGATTGGCCGTGCTGAATTACCCATAGTGCCCAGGGATGTGCGGGTTAGGGTGGATTGGCCGTGCTGAATTACCCATAGTGCCCCGGGATGTGCAGGTTAGGGTGGATTGGCCGTGCTGAATTACCCATAGTGCCCCGGGATGTGCGGGTTAGGGTGGATTGGCCGTGCTGAATTACCCATAGTGCCCCGGGATGTGCAGGTTAGGGTGGGTTGGCCGTGCTGAATTACCCATAGTGCCCAGGGATGTGCGGGTTGGGGTGGATTGGCCATGCTAAATTACCCATAGTGCCCAGGGATGTGCAGGTTAGGGTGGATTGGTCGTGCTAAATTACCCATAGTGCCCAGGGATGTGCAGGTTAGGTGGATTGGCCGTGCTAAATTACCCATAGTGCCCAGGGATGTGCGGGTTAGGGTGGATTGGCCGTGCTAAATTACCCATAGTGCCCAGGGATGTGCGGGTTAGGGTGGATTGGCCGTGCTAAATTACCCACAGTGCCCAGGGATGTGCGGGTTAGGGTGGATTGGCTGTGCTAAATTACCCATAGTGCCCAGGGATGTGCGGGTTAGGGTGGATCGGCCGTGCTAAATTACCCACAGTGCCCAGGGATGTGCGGGTTAGGGTGGATTGGCCATGCTAAATTACCCACAGTGCCCAGGGGTGTGCAGGTTAGGGTGGCTTGGTCGTGATAAATTACCCACAGTGCCCCGGGATGTGCGGGTTAGGGTGGATCGGCCGTGCTAAATTACCCATAGTGCCCAGGGATGTGCGGGTTGGGGTGCATTAGCCTTTAGAAATACAGGGATAAGGGTGGGAGCTGGGGCCGCACTGGGTGGGATGCCCTTCAGAGAGTTGGTGTGGACTTGATGGGCCGAATGATAGGACAGGGTTTATGCAGGAGTTGCTGGAGAATCGGCAGCAGCTTCTAGAGACAGAAGGAGCTAACGTTCCTGTGTCCCTTCCTCCGAACTCGATCTCAATCTCTGCGGCCAGGTTTCTCCAGCAGTCTGCGTGTTCCCGTTTGCAGACCCCCCCAGCCATCGAGCACAGGTCCTAATCTCACTTTGTTCCCATCCGTTCTTGACTGTCCTTTCCAGACGTGCCGAAGATCATATTCCATGCCAAGGTGTCCGATGGGAAGAACCCAGTTGCACAGAAACGTGTTGTCTATGACCTGGTGACTATAAACAAGGGCTCAGCGTACAACCCCATGACTGGTTTCTTCACTGCTCCTTTCTCTGGTGTCTACCAGTTCACCTACTCGCTGCTGGCCCAGATGACGGCCGAGCGCACAGCGGTGTACCTGATGAGGAATGAGGAGAACCAGAGCTACCTGCACAGCATTCTGAAGAGTGGCCAGGCCCAGAGCACCAGCACAAGCACCATCCTCTCCCTCAACAAGGATGACCAAGTCTGGCTCAGGCTGGGAACAGGCTCAGCTTGGAGCGGCCTCGGAGCCTTGAACTTCCAGGGGCTCCTCCTGGAGGTGGAGGAGGACTGAGCGGGAGGTGCAGTCGCTTGGAGGGGGAGGGTGCAGGTGGGGGTCAATGCCCCCGAGGGAGGGGAGGTGACTCCACCACCCTCGGGGAATCTCTGACCCTCTTTAACTTACCCAGCTCCAAACAATCCAGGAAACTGGAGGTGCCATTGCTCCCTTGGACTTTCTGGTCATGTTCCTGCTCTTCCAGATCTGGGAAAGGTCGGGAGGGGTCTTCGTGATCCACGTAGCTCAACCCCACCCCCGTCAAAAACCCTCTCTCACGACCAACAACCTTTCAGATCCCATCGTGTGTTCCCTCACTCACCCCCCGCTCCCTTTAATACCCCACCCAGTCTAATCCCACTCTCCCCCTCACCCCCGGCTCCCTTTAATATCCCTCCCAGTCTAATCGCACTCTCCCCCCTCACTCACTCCCCGGCTCCCTTTAATATCCCACCCAGTCTAATTCCACTCTCCCCCTCACTCCCCGCTCCCTTTAATATCCCACCCAGTCTAATCCCACTCTCCCCCTCACCCCCCGGCTCCCTTTAATACCCCACCCAGTCTAATCCCACTCCCCCCTCACTCCCCCTCCTTTAATACCCCAATCAGTCTAATCCCACTCTCCCCCTCACTCCCCGCCCCCTTTAATATCCCACGCAGTCTAATCCACTCTCTCCCCTCACTCCCCACTCCCTTTAATACCCCACCCAGTCTAATCCCACTCCCCCCTCACTCCCCGCTCCCTTTAATACCCCAATCAGTCTAATCCCACTCTCCCCCTTACTCCCCGCTCCCTTTCATACCCCACCCAGTCTAATCCCACTCTCCCCCTCACTCCCCGCCCCCTTTAATACCCCACCCAGTCTAATCCCACTCTCCCACTCACTCCCCGCTCCCTTTAATGTCCCACCCAGTCTAATCCCACTCTCCCCCTCCCCCCCTGCTCCCTTTAATATCCCACACAGTCTAATCCCACTCTCCCCCTCACCCCCAGCTCCCTTTAATATCCCACCCAGTCTAATCCCACCCTCCCCTTCACTCCCCGCTCCCTTTAATATCCCACCCAGTCTAATCCCACTCTCCCCCTCACTCCCCACACCCTTTAATTTCACACCCAGTCTAATCCCACTCTCTCCCCTCACTCCCCACTCCCTTTAATACCCCACCCAGTCTAATCCCACTCTCCCCCTCACTCCCTGCTCCCTTTAATATCCCCCCCAGTCTAATCCCACTCTCCCCCTCACTCCCTGCTCCTTTAATATCCCCCCCAGTCTAATCCCACTCTCCCCCTCACACTCCCTGTAGTCTTCAGGCCATGTCTGTTTTGTGCAGAATCTTTGATAAAATAAATGTAGAGTTCACCTGAGGATGTGGTCAACAATCTGAATTTATTTGTTGTTTTCACGAATATTTACGGAACACGTTTCCTGTCTTTGCTGAATTCCCGTGATCAGGATTCAGGGACAGGGTCTGCAGCCTGATTTTTCACTGTCAGCACCGATTACTGGCGACACTCCTCACAAAACCATTTCACCGCGTTCTCAGAATCATCTCAGCCCAGGCCAGATCCTGAGTCTCTCTCAATTCAGACTGCAAGGTTAGAAGAATCGAAATATTAGGTCATTACATCGTGGATGGTGGAAATTGAGCTGGGGATTTTTAAACTTGTGAAAGGTTCCTCCTTCACAATGAACATAATCTGGCTGCACAGTGTCAGGGAGAGAGAGAGGGGAGAACGAGAGGGAGAGAGAGAGACAGAGGGCGAAGGAGAGAAAGAATGACATAGAGAGAGAGAGACGAAGGAGAGAGAGAGAGAGAGAATGTGAGAGAGAGCGGGGGGGGGAGAGACAGAGGGCGAGAGAGAGAGAATGACACAGAGAGAGAGGGCAAAGTAGAGACAGAATGGTGGAGAGAGAGAGAGAGAGAGGGAGCGGGAGAGACAAATGAGAGAGAGGAGGGAGACAGGTGGAGAGAGGGAGAGAGGGAGGGTGAGGTGGAGGGAGGGGGGCAGTGGTGGGAGAGAGATGGGGAGGGAGAGAGGGATGGGGGTTGAGAGAGAGAGAGAGTCAGACAGACAAGAGAGACACAAAGATTGAGTAAGTGAAAGAGAGACTGCAAGAGACACAGATGGACAGAGAGAGAAAAAAAAGAGAGAGAGATAGTGGGAAAGAGAGAGAGAGAGAGACAGAGGTGGTGCCAAACAGAGACACAGAGAGTGAGAGAGACAGAATAAAACAGGGAAATGGAGATGAGAGAGTGAGACAGACAGAGGGAGACGGATGGTTAAGAGACAGATAAAGAGGAGGAGACGGAGGGGTTTAGTCTCTGGGTTGACAGACTCACCAGCTGGTAAATTCCGGAGCGAGCCACCCTCTGAGGAATCTCTGAATATCTGATGTCACCAATCCATCTGGCATCAGCAGCTCGCCAGCGTAACTGGCACCAAAAACACCGCAGCTGCCACACATCTGCTTCATGAAGGAGCGAGGCACCGTGACGGTGAGCTCACCGAGGCCGCGGAACAGAAACCTGACTCCAGCCGAATTTTCCACAAACACCCCATTCGCTTCAGCAACAATGGACAGACCAGGTATGTCCGTGAACGGGAACTGCCCTCGGTTCAACCGGTGCCCATTCACCTGCGATCAGAAATGGTGGCATTACACACCGGGGGCAGGGGGTACATTCCCACCCATTACACACCGGGGGCAGGGGGTACACTCCCCCCCATTACACACCGGCGGCAGGGGGTACACTCCCCCCCCCATTACACACTGGGGGCAGGGGGTACACTCCCTCCCATTACACACCGGGGGCAGGGGGTACACTCCCCCCACCATTACACACTGGGGGCAGGGGGTACACTCCCCCCCATTACACACCGGGGGCAGGGGGTACACTCCCCCCCATTACACACCGGGGGCAGGGGGTACACTCCCTCCCATTACACACCGGGGGCAGGGGTACACTCCCCCCCATTACACACCGGGGGCAGGGGGTACACTCCCCCCCATTACACACCGGGTGCAGGGGGTACACTCCGTCCCATTACACACCGGGGGCAGGGGGTACACTCCCCCCCCCATTACACACCGGGGGCAGGGGGTACACTCCCCCCCATTACACACCGGGGGCAGGGGGTACACTCCCCCCCCATTACACACCGGGGCAGGGGGTACACTCCCCCCCCCATTACACACCGGGGGCAGGGGGTACACTCCCCCCCCCATTACACACGGGGGCAGGGGGTACACTCCCCCCAATTATACACCGGGGGCAGGGGGTACACTCCCCCCCCATTACACACCGGGGGCAGGGGGTACACTCCCCCCCATTACACACCGGGGGCAGGGGGTACACTCCCCCCCATTACACACCGGGGGCAGGGGGTACCCTCCCCCCCATTACACACCGGGGGCAGGGGGTACACTCCCCCCCATTACACACCGGGGGCAGGGGTACACTCCCCCCCCATTACACATGGGGGCAGGGGGTATGTTCCCTCCCATTACACACCGGGGGCAGGGGGTACACTCCCCCCAATTACACACCGGGGGCAGGGGGTACACTCCCCCACCATTACACACCGGGGGCAGGGGGTATGTTCCCTCCCATTACACACCGGGGGCAGGGGGTACACTCCCCCCCATTACACACCGGGGGCAGGGTGTACACTCCCCCCCATTACACACCGGGGGCAGGGGGTACACTCCCCCCCTCCATTACACACCGGGGGAAGGGGGTACACTGCCCCCCCATTACACACCGGGTGCAGGGGGTACACTCCCCCCCATTACACACCGGGGGCAGGGGGTACACTCCCCCCCCATTACACACCGGGTGCAGGGGGTACACTCCCCCCCCATTACACACCGGGGGCAGGGGGTACACTTCCCCCCCCCATTACACACCGGCGGCAGGGGGTACACTCCCCCCCATTACACACCGGGGGCAGGGGGTACACTCCCCCCCATTACACACCGGGGACAGGGGATACACTCCCCCCCATTACACACCGGGGGCAGGGGGTACATTCCCTCCCATTACACACTGGGGGCAGGGGGTACACTCCCCCCCATTACACACCGGCGGCAGGGAGTACACTCCCCCCATTACACACCGGGTGCAGGGGGTACATTCCCTCCCATTACACACTGGGGGCAGGGGGTACACTCCCCCCCATTACACACCGGGGGCAGGGGGTACACTCCCCCCCCATTACACACCAGGGACAGGACGAACAGCCCTCCCTCCCCCCATTACACAGAAAACAGGTACAGCAGCAGGCCATTCGGCCCTTCCAGCCTGCTCCACCATTCAATGTGATCATGGCTGATCATGCAATCTCAGTATCCATTCACACCCTGCCCCCCCACACCCACTGATCCCTTTAGCCAGAAGGCCCATGCCCACCTCCCCCTTGAACGTACCTAATGAACTGACCCTGACAGTGGGAGAGAATCCCAGAGGCTCACGACTCTCTGAGTGAAGAAATTCTTCCCCATCTCCGTCCTGAACAGCCTCCCCCTTATTCTCAGATTGTGAGCCCCAGTTCCAGGCTTCCCCAACATCTGGAACATCCTTCCTGATCCACCCTGTGCAGTCCCATCAGGATTCTGTGTGTCTCTATGTGATCTTCCCCTCATTCTTCTAAATTCCAGCGAGTACAGGCCCAGTCGATCCTGTCAGTCCTGCTATCCCGGGAATCAGTCTGGTGAGCCTTTGCTGAGCTCCCTCAATAACAAGAATGTCCTTCCTCAGACCAGGAGACCAAAACCGTACCCATTGCTCAAGGTGTGGCCTCACCAACGCCCTGTATAACTGCAGTAAGACATCCTCACTCCGATACTCAAACCCTCTCACTATGAAGGCCGGGATGCCATGGGCCTTCCTCACTGCCTGCTGTGCCTGCATGCCAACCTTCAGGATTCTCCCACCATGACACAGTGTCACTTACTGAGCAGAGGCCTGGAGGTTAGACCTGTCAATATCCAACGCCCAGCCGCCAACGGCAGACATACTCACCCAGACGTTCCCTTCTGCAGTCACCGCGATGAAGGCACCATCGAACTGAATAAAGAGAGCGGAGATCCCCAGCTTCCCGTCCTCAATACAGGGGCTGAACTGTGCCAAGGCGCGGAACCATGTGGGTGCACTCTCGTTACAGACAGATGCCAGCACATACATCCCTGGCACTGTCACCTCGGTCAGCTGGTCATCGAAGGTGACCAGCTTTCCTCCCCTGGGTCACAGAGCAGACTCCCTCCTGGCGGTAACAGCCCCGGACCCCATTCTTCATGAGACAGATATGCTGGGCTGGGCACTCCACCCTCTCACAGTCAACCTGCCCAGTTTCATAGCAGGTACATTTCTGCTGGCAGTCCTCAATGTAGACAGTCTGGTCAACCTGTAACCAGAGCACACCGCCTCCGTTACAGTCCATCAATCCCAGGGAGTGAGCACACACACTACCGCCTTCCTCCGGCCCGCACCCAGGCCCTCCTTGCAACTCCCATCGCCGCCCTCCCATTACCGTCTCCCTCCATCTCACTCCTCACCCCCATGGACCCCTCCCCTTTTACCATCAACCTCCTCACACCCTCCCTCACTCACCCTCATGAATCCCTCCCCCCAGCACCCCCTCCCCACCTCCTGCCCTCCCCCCAGCACCATCTCACACCCCACCCCTCCCCCCAGTACCAATAGCCCCCTTCACACACTCCCACATTATCATCTGGCCCCCTCAGCCCTCACCCCCATAAACCCCTCCCCCCAGCAACATCAACACCCCCCCACCTCACCCCCATGAGCCCCACCCCTGTTACCACCTCCCCCTGCCATGAATCCCCCATCGCCATCTCTTCCCAGATACAGAGTAAAGCTCCTTCTACACTGTCCCCCATCAAACGCTCCCAAGGCAGGGACAGCACGGGGTTAGGTACAGAGTAACACTCCCTCTACACTGTCCCCCCCCATCAAACACTCCCAGGGACAGGGACAGCACGGGGTTAGGTACAGAGTAACACTCCCTCTACACTGCCCCCCATCAAACACTCCCAGGGACAGGGACAGCACGGGGTTAGATACAGAGTAAAGCTCCCTCTAAACTGTCCCCCCCGATCAGACATTCCCAGGGACAGGGACAGGGACAGCACGGGAATTTCTCGGGAGCTGGTTACCTGGAAATAT
>NC_081394.1:734005-741505 GCF_030684315.1 Stegostoma tigrinum
ACTGAACCCCCCCGGAGTACTGTGTGTACAGTTTGGGGGTCTCTGTATCTGAGGAAGGATGTTCTGGTGATGGAGGGGGATTAGCGAAGGTCTCCCACACTGATTCCTGGGAATGACAGATGGGGTTTGTATCATATTCACTGGAGGTCAGGAAGGATTGGGAGGAGGGGAGGGGGATCTGATAGAAACCAACAAAATTCTAACAGGGTCCACACAGGAAGGATGTCCCCAATGACACGAGGTGGGGTGGGGGGGAGATCAGAACTAGGTTGGGGGGGGTCCAAAGTCTAAAGGAGATGGGGGTGGGACTGAGATGAGGGAACTGGGGACCCTGTGGGATCTCTGTCACAGAGAGTAGCCGGGGCTGGAACACGGAATGTTTTCCAGAAGGATCTGGATACAGTTCTCAGGGATAAAGGGATCAATGGGAGTGGGGGAGACAGAGGGGGAACAGCGCCCTGAGTTCCATGGTCAGCCACAATAGAATTGTGTGACGGAGCCTCTCCCTGCCCCCTTTCTGTGTTAAAAGTAAAACCCGGCCCCTCAGGAAGTGGAGCATGCCCTGAGGTTAGAGCTAGGAAGGCAAGATGGGCCAGGCCATGTTGGAAGCACTATCCAGTGAAGCATGAGGTTTTCCCATGCAATCCCTGCTCCACATCCCAGCCACTCTCCCAATTCCCCATTTACCGATCACTCAGAGACTCGGGAACAGACAAACGACAGCTCTTACCCTTACTGTAGCAGCCGTGAACCCCAGTCCGAATCTCACAGAACTCATCCGCTGCACACGCCATCTCCTCACATTCCAGACCGAGCATGGAACAAGTACAATTCAGCTTACAGTTATCCTGGATACTGACTTCATTCGGCTGCAGAGGAAATCGGGACTTAATATCTACAGCCCTGACCCTCCAACAGTGCTCACGCCCTCAGCACTGACCCTCCGACAGTGCCCACTCCCTCAGCACTGACCCTCCGACAGTGCCCACTCCCTCAGCGCTGACCCTCCGACAGTGCCCGCTCCCTCAGCACTGACCCTCCGACAGTGCCCACTCCCTCAGCACTGACCGTCTGACAGTGCCCACTCCCTCAGCACTGAGTGTCCGACAGTGCCCACTCCCTCAGCACTGACCCTCTGACAGGGCCCACTCCCTCAGCACTGACCCTCCAACAGTGCCCACTCCCTCAGCACTGACCCTCCAACAGGGCCCGCTCCCTCAGCACTGACCCTCCGACAGTGCCCACTCCCTCAGCACTGACCCTCCGACAGTGCGGCGCTCCCTCAGCACTGGCCCTCCGACATTGCCTGCTCCCTCAGCACTGACCCTCCGACAGTGCCCACTCCCTCAGCACTGACCCTCTGACAGTGCCCACTCTCTCAGCACTGACCCTCCGACAGTACCCACTCCCTCAGCACTGACCCTCAGACAGTGCCCACTCTCTCAGCACTGACCCTCCGACAGTACCCACTCCCTCAGCGCTGACCCTCCGACAGTGCGGGCTCCGTACTTGGTAATAGTGGCCATTCTCGAAGCAGCCACATTTCTCAATGGGAACGCAGGTGTCCCCGTTGGCGTAGAAGCCCTCGTCACACTGACAGCCGTCGTTGCATGTTTCTGGGCAGTTTGCGAATTCGGTCACTCCAGCACACGTTGTTGCACAAGTATCTGCACAAGCCTCGTAGTGGCTGTTTTCCGGGCACTTCATCGCTGTTCGCGGTAACGAGAGAAACCGCATCAGGTCACAACAAGGCAGTGAGTGAGCTGCAGTCTCCATGTTTCTGCAACTCCCCCTACTACCCCCCCAACCCTGCTCCACACCCTCCAGGGCAGAGCTGGGCCCACATCCACAATCATCCCACCCCCTCCCCACCACTGATGCTCAGCCGCAGCAGTGTGTACCATCTACAAGATGCTCTGCAGAACCTCACCAAGGCCCCTCAGGCAGCACCTTCCAAACCCACGGCCACTTCCATCGGGAAGGACAAGGGGCAGCAGGTACAGGGGACCACCAGCCCCTGTAAGTTCCCCTCCGAGCCCCTCCCCATCCTGACTTGGGAAATATATCCCTGTTCCTTCAGTGTCGCTGGGTCAGAATCCAGGAATTCCCTCCCGAAGGGGCCAACCCTACAGCACATGGGCTGCAGCGGGTCAAGAAGGCAGCTCACCCCCACCTTCTCAAGGGGAGGGGGCAACTAGGGACGGGGCAATAAATCGTGAGTGGATACAATCCACATATTGAACAGCGCTAATCATTCCAGTTGTCCCCTGGTCAGTACAGAGGAAGATCCCACAAAGTGCTCCCGGGCGAAGCCACGCCCCACACTGAATGTGAGCCGAGCGATGGGGGTTGGATTGGATGGAAAAGGAGAGCTCCTCTGTAACTGCACCCCCCCCCCGCCCTGCGTTACCCAGGCCAATGCTCCAGCCTTCCCCTCCCCACCCCCCGCGTTACCCAGGCCAATGCTCCAGCCTTCCCCCCCTCACCCCCCGCGTTACACAGGCCAATGCTCCAGCCTTCCCCCCCCCCACCCCCCAGTACCCAGGCCAATGCTCCAGCCTTCCCCCCCCCCCACCCCCCGCGTTACACAGGCCAATGCTCCAGCCTTCCCCCCCCCCACCCCCCAGTACCCAGGCCAATGCTCCAGCCTTCCCCCCCCCCACCCCCCGCGTTACCCAGGCCAATGCTCCAGCCTTCCCCCCCCCACCCCCCAGTACCCAGGCCAATGCTCCAGCCTTCCCCCCACCCCCCCACACCCCAGTACCCAGGCCAATGCTCCAGCCTTCCCCCCCACCACCCCCCACCCGGTACCCAGGCCAATGCTCCAGCCTTCCCCCCACCCCCCTGACCCGGTACCCAGGCCAATGCTCCAGCCTTCCCCCCACCCCCACTCCCGGTACCCAGGCCAATGCTCCAGCCTTCCCCCCCACCCCCGGTACCTAGGCCAATGCTCCAGCCTTCCCGCCCACCCCCGGCACCCAGGCCAATGCTCCAGCCTTCCCCCCCACCCCCCTGACCCGGTACCCAGGCCAATGCTCCAGCCTTCCCCCCACCCCCCCTCCCGGTACCCAGGCCAATGCTCCAGCCTTCCCCCCACCCCCCTGACCCGGTACCCAGGCCAATGCTCCAGCCTTCCCCCCACCCCCCCTCCCGGTACCCAGGCCAATGCTCCAGCCTTCCCCCCCCACCACCGCTCCCCCCCCTCCCGGTACCCAGGCCAATGCTCCAGCCTCTCCTGAATAAGATCTGTGCTGTTCGTGATGATGTGCTCATCTCTTTATCCTGCTGATACCCTCCCCAACAGAAACCCATCTCAGGCACCACCCCGTAAACCCACCCCCCCAACCCTGTTTGCCCCCAACATCCACACAGGGATGTAAGGGCTGGAGGGCAAACAGAGATAGGGAGTGGGTGTAGGGGCTGGAGGAGGGTTACAGAGATAGGGAGGGGGTGTAGGGGCTGGAGGGGGTTACAGAGATAGGGAGGGGGTGTAGGGGCTGGAGGGGGTTACAGAGATAGGGAGGGGGTGTAGGGGCTGGAGGAGGGTTACAGAGATAGGGAGGGGGTGTAGGGGCTGGAGGGGGTTACAGAGATAGGGAGGGGGGTGTAGGGGCTGGAGGGGGTTACAGTGATAGGGAGGGGGTGTAGGGGCTGGAGGGGGTTACAGAGATAGGGAGGGGGTGTAGGGGCTGGAGGGGGTTACAGAGATAGGGACGGGGTGTAGGGGCTGCAGGAGGGTTACAGACATAGGGAGGGGGTGTAGGGGCTGGAGGGGGTGTAGGGGCTGGAGGGGGTTACAGAGATAGGGAGGAGGTGTTGGGGCTAGAGGGGGTTACAGAGATAGGGAGGGGGTGTAGGGGCTGGAGGGGGTTACAGAGATAGGGAGGAGGTGTTGGGGCTGGAGGGGGTTACAGAGATAGGGAGGGGGTGTAGGGGCTGGAGGGGGTTACAGAGATAGGGAGGGGGTGTAGGGGCTGGAGGGGGTTACAGAGATAGTGAGGGGGTGTAGGGGCTAGAGGGGGTTACAGAGATAGGGAGGGGGTGTAGGGGCTGGAGGGGGTTACAGAGATAGTGAGGGGGTGTAGGGGCTAGAGGAGGTTACAGAGATAGGGAGGGTGTGTTGGGGCTGAGGTCCAATGTCAAGTACTCACTGCACAGTTTGCTCTGGGCCTGATTGTTGAGGTTAATGCCCGCTGCAGCCTGGCACACATCCATGTAGGCCCTGAGGCTGTGGCACAGGACCTGTGTGTTCCCGTTGGCATGGCACGTGTCAAACAGGCAATCCCTGATGAAGGGCTGGGGGTCCACGGTGCTGTGGCAGACCGAGAGCGGTCCTGAGGGCAAGCCGAGGAACTCGCAGTACATGGCGTTCTGGAGCACGGCCGTCTTGTTCTTGGGGCATTGCAGGGGGTACTTCCCGTCCACCTGTTTACAGGCCTCTCCCGGCCCTGGGGTACTCCAGCTCTGAACAAAGTCTGTCACCCCCTTGGTGTCCTTCCCTGCTGGTGACACTAGATCATCCTCCTTCTTGTCGTTGAAATTTCCGCACAGGCCGCAAATCCTTCCCTTGTATCTCCCGGGGACGGTCACCCTGGACGAATAGCTCAGGTCATAGCTGACGTTCAGGCCAAACTCCGTTTGGATCTGCACCCTGTGCCCAAGCTGGTAAACAATGATCCTGCCTTCACTTAGCCTCAGGGGAAGATTGGTTCGCGTGCCGTTCACCTGCAACCAGAGCACACCCTAAAATGAGACCCTTCTCGGGTGATCCCTGGGGGGCGCCATTTGGCCCTCGTCCCGAGCCCGGTCCCTGACACATCTCCCTACCCGACTCCGTTTGGGCTAACCCTGAGCACTCACCCATTCTTTGTGATTGAAACCCATCGACACAACCCCTCCCTGACTCTGGCCACCTCTTACCTGCTTCTTGCCCTTCCCTCAACACCCCGGCCCTCCGCCCACCTATTCCCCCAACACCACGCCCCCCCCCCCCCCCCCCCCCCCCCCACAGCAACTTTGCCTGTTCAGGAAACCACAGGTTACTCCACTATGCCTCCCGCTCCTGTGTAACAGCCTCAAGGAAGGGCTGAATGGACTCCTCCTGTAGCTGAGAGTAGGGAAGACTGGCCTGCTTATAGAAAACAGAGTGTGTGAGTCGATCGGTGTACAGGAGGCGGCCAGGGGTCAGTCTTGGCCCTTGAGAAATGTATTGATGTACCTTGGACGGAGCAGGGGAGGGGGCAGCGAGGGAGGGGAACTGAGGGGTTGGGGTAGCCCTGCAGGGTGAACGTCCAGAGATGGGCTAGGGAAAGCAGGCAGAGGGTTGACTGAGTGTGTAGACAGGGGGGTGGGAGGCTCTTACTTTGACCCTCCAGCGCACACTTCTCTCCAGGGTAAGGGCGTAGCCGTGGACGTGGACCTCCAGCTGGCTGGTGACAGGCCGCTCCTCAGGATGCAGCTGCTGGTTCCTCGCGGTGACGGTGAAATTGGGCAGATCCTCTCCCCCCTGGCACACCGTGGCCAGGGTGTAGGTGCAGCTGCCCTGGAAGTTGAAGGAGACTCCATCGAAGGTGCGGTAATGGAGATCTCCGGCGATGGTGCACCAGCCCGAGGTAATGGAGTAACAGCCTCTGACACCAGCCACCACCTTGCACTCCTCGTTTGGACCACACTCCATCTCATGGCACTTCACAATGCCACCATCCTGGCAGACACAGCGCTCACCACACTTTCCACGGGGGAAGAAGGTCTGTCCCAGACGATAGTAGGAGTCCTGGTAGAGGCACCCACACTTCCCAAGTGGCACGCAGTCTTCGCCGCTCAGTACAAAGCCATCGTCGCACTGGCACCCCTCGCCACAGGTGACATTGCAGCTCTCCGGCTCCGAGAGGGTGCAACAAGTCATAGGGCAACCGGTGCCACAAGCTTCATAATGACTGTTCGCCGGGCACGGCATGGCTGGAGAGAGAGAGAGAGAGAGAGAGACGGGGAGAGAGGGATCAGGGGACACCATGAACACGCTAACTCCACGCTGCACCCGCACCATCAGGCAACACGCTAACTCCACGCTGCACCCACACCTGGGTTCTCTCTCTCATACACACTCACTCACTCACACACACACACACCCCCACACACACACACACACACACACACACACACACTCACACACACACACACAGACACAGCCACACACAGACACACACACTCACATATAGAACATAGAACAGTACAGCACAGAACAGGCCCTTCAGCCCACAATGTTGTGCCGACCATTGATCCTCATGTATGCACCCTCAAATTTCTGTGACCATATGCATGTCCAGCAGTCTCTTAAATGACCCCAATGACCTTGCTTCTACAACTGCTGCTGGCAACGCATTCCATGCTCTCACAACTCTCTGTGTAAAGAACCTGCCTCTGACATCCCCTCTATACTTTCCACCAACCAGCTTAAAACTATGACCCCTCGTGCTAGCCATTTCTGCCCTGGGAAATAGTCTCTGGCTATCAACTCTATCTATGCCTCTCATTATCTTGTATACCTCAATTAGGTCCCCTCTCCTCCTCCTTTTCTCCAATGAAAAAATTCCGAGCTCAGTCAACCTCTCTTCATAAGATAAGCCCTCCAGTTCAGGCAGCATCCTGGTAAACCTCCTCTGAACCCTCTCCAAAGCATCCACATCTTTCCTATAATAGGGCGCCCAGAACTGGACGCAGTATTCCAAGTGCGGTCTAACCAAAGTTTTATAGAGCTGCAACAAGATCTCACGACTCTTAAACTCAAACCCCCTGTTAATGAAAGCCAAAACACCATATGCTTTCTTAACAACCCTGTCCACTTGGGTGGCCATTTTAAGGGATCTATGTATCTGCACACCAAGATCCCTCTGTTCCTTCACACTGCCAAGAATCCTATCCTTAATCCTGTACTCAGCTTTCAAATTCGACCTTCCAAAATGCATCACCTCGCATTTATCCAGGTTGAACTCCATCTGCCACCTCTCAGCCCATCTCTGTATCCTGTCAATGTCCCGCTGCAGCCTACAACAGCCCTCTACACTGTCAACAACACCTCCGACCTTTGTGTCGTCTGCAAACTTGCTGACCCATCCTTCAATTCCCTCGTCCAAGTCATTAATAAAAATTACAAACAGTAGAGGCCCAAGGACAGAGCCCTGTGGAACCCCACTCACCACTGACTTCCAGGCAGAATATTTTCCTTCTACTACCACTCGCTGTCTTCTGTTGGCCAGCCAATTCTGTATCCAAGCAGCTAAGTTCCCCTGTATCTCATTCCTCCTGACCATCTGAATGAGCCTACCATGGGGAACCTTATCAAATGCCTTACTGAAGTCCATATACACCACATCCACAGCTCGACCCTCATCAACTTTTCTAGTCACATCCTCAAAAAACTCGATAAGGTTTGTAAGGCATGACCTACCCCTCACAAAGCCGTGTTGACTGTATTTGATCAAGCCATGCTCTTCCAGATGG
>NC_081394.1:754005-807127 GCF_030684315.1 Stegostoma tigrinum
GGCCACACCAATAGATAGGGTGGGAAGGAAGGAGGATGTCACGCTTGTCTTTATTGGTGGGGAATTGAGTACAGGGTCGGGACGCCATGTTGCAGCTTTATATGGCTTTGGTGAGACCACACTTGGAGAATAGCATTCAGCTCTGGTCACCACGTGACAGGAAGGATGTGGAGGCTTTAGAGAGGGTGCAGAAGGGGTTTACCAGGACGCTGCCTGGATTAGAGGGAATGAACGATAAGGAGAGGCTAGAAAAACTCAGGATGTTTTCTCTGGAGCAGCGGAAGCTGAGGAGGGA
This sequence comes from Stegostoma tigrinum, assembly GCF_030684315.1. NCBI lineage: Eukaryota > Metazoa > Chordata > Chondrichthyes > Orectolobiformes > Stegostomatidae > Stegostoma > Stegostoma tigrinum. The sequence continues at coordinate 754,301 of NC_081394.1, forward strand.
TATGATAGAAGTCTATACAAACTATGAGATGCAGAGATAGAGTTGACGTCGGAATCTTTACCCAGAGTTGAAATGTCGAAAACTAGGGGTCACGCGTTTGCAGTGAGAGGGGGGGAAGGTTGAAAGGCGATGTGAGGGGCAAGTTTTTTTACCAGAGAGAGGTAGCAGCCTGCAATGTGCTGCCAGGGGTGGGGCGGTGGGGGCAGATACGATAGGGGTATTTCAGGGGCTTTTAGAGAAGCACATGGATATGCAAGGAATGGAGGGACTTGGACCAAGGGCAGGCAGACGGATTAGTTTAATTTGGTGTCAAGTTCGGCACAGCTTTGTGGACCGAATGTCTCGTTCCTATTCCGTGCTGTTCTATGTTCATGAGGGGAGATGATGGCCAGTGACACTGCACTGTTAATGCAGAGAGCCAGGATATGACCCGGACACCCAGGTTGGAATCCCACCGCAGGAGATGGTGGAATTTCTATCGGATAAGAATCTGGAATTCAGAGGCTAATGATGACTGTGGAACAGTTGCATCTGATTCATTATGGCCCTTTAGGGAGGGAAATCTGCTGTCCTTACCCGGTCTGGCCTACATGCATCCTGCATGGGGGTGGGGGAGGGGCAATGGCCGAGCGGTATCAACACTGAACTGTTAATCCAGGACCCCAGCTAACATTCTGGAACAAATCCTGTGAGAAAGGTGTTCGGTACGCTCGCCTTTATTGGTCAGTGCATTGAGTATAGGGAGTTGGGAGGGTCATGTTGGGGCTGTACAGGACATTGGTTAGGGCCACTTTTGGAATACTGTGTTCAATCCCGGTCTCCCTGCTACAGGAAGGATGTTGTGAAACTTGAAAGGGCTCAGAAAAGATTTACAGGGATGTTGCCAGGGTTGGAGGGTTTGAGGTACAGGGAGGGGTTGAATGGCCTGGGGCTATTTTCCCTGGAGTGTCGGGGCTGAGGGGTGACCTTATAGAGGTTTATAAAACCATGAGGGGCATGGATAGGGTGAATAGACAAGGTCTTTATCCCCAGGGTGGGGGGGCCCAAAACTAGAGGGGCACAGGTTTAAGGTGAGAAGGGAAAGATTTAAAAGGGACCTGAGGGGTAACTTTTTCACACAGAGGGTGGTGCGTGTATGGAATGAGCTGCCAGAGGAAGTGGTGGGGGCTGGTACAGTTACAGCATTTAAAAGGCACCTGGATGGGGACATGGATAGGAAGGGGTTAGAGGGATATGGGCTGAATGCTGGGAAATGGGACTGGGTTAATTTAGGATATCTGGGTCAGAACTGATGAGTTGGGCTGAAGGGTCTGTTTCCTGTACTGTGCTGTACAACTCTGTGACTATCTCACTGGGGTTTGACAGGGTCGATGCTGAGGGAGTGTTTCCCCTCGAGGGAGAGCCTAGGGCCGGAAGGTATAGTCTCAGAGCAAAGGGGGTCCAATTTCAGGCTGAGACAGGGAGGAGCGTCTTTGGAACACATTGCCCCAGAGAGCTGTGGGGGCAGAGTCCCTGTGTATATCTAAGGCTGAGATTGAGATATTCTGGATCAGTCGGGAATCGGGGGGAAAGGTCGGGGAAGAGAGCGTGAGGAATGGTGGCTAGGACATGATCCAATTGAATGGGTGAGCAGGCTTGAGGGGCTGAATGGCATACTCCTGTTCCTCGTAATGGCTCCGATGGCATCTGTTCCCACTGCCCGATCAAGAAGAGGGCGTGAAAGGCTCACAAATACTCCTCATCTCTGTTCGTGAGACAGAGCTCGTGGGGCAGGGGGGTGACAGGGGGAGATGGTGATGGGGGGGGGTGGTGATGGGGGGGGAGATGGTGATTGGGGGGGAGATGGTGATGGGGGGAGATGGTGATGTGGGGGGAGATGGTGATGGGGGGGGATGGTGATGGGGGGGAGATGGTGAGGGGGGGGGGAGATGGTGATGGGGGGGATGGTGATGGGGGGGGCTGGTGATGGGGGGGAGATGGTGATGGGGGGGAGATGGTGATGGGGGGGGATGGTGATGGGGGGGAATGGTGATGGGGGGGAGATGGTGATGGGGGGGGATGGTGATGGGGGGGAGATGGTGATGGGGGGGAGATGGTGATGGGGGGGAGATGGTGATGGGGGGGAGATGGTGAGGGGGGGAGATGGTGATGGGGGGGAGATGGTGATGGGGGGAGATGGTGATGGGGGGAGATGGTGAGGGGGGGGGAGATGGTGATGGGGGGGATGGTGATGGGGGGGGATGGTGATGGGGGGGAGATGGTGATGGGGGGGAGATGGTGATTGGGGGGGAGATGGTGATGGGGGGGGAGATGGTGATGGGGGGAGATGGTGATGGGGGGAGATGGTGAGGGGGGGGAGATGGTGATGGGGGGGATGGTGATGGGGGGGGATGGTGATGGGGGGGAGATGGTGATGGGGGGATGGTGATGGGGGGGAGATGGTGATGGGGGGGGATGGTGATGGGGGGGAGATGGTGATGGGGGGGAGATGGTGATGGGGGGAGATGGTGATGGGGGGGAGATGGTGATGGGGGGGGGGAGATGGTGATGGGGGGAGATGGTGATGGGGGGGAGATGGTGATGGGGGGGAGATGGTGATGGGGGGGATGGTGATGGGGGGGAGATGGTGATGGGGGGGAGATGGTGATGGGGGGAGATGGTGATGGGGGGGAGATGGTGATGGGGGGGAGATGGTGATGGGGGGGATGGTGATGGGGGGGAGATGGTGATGGGGGGGAGATGGTGATGGGGGGGGATGGTGATGGGGGGGAGATGGTGATGGGGGGGAGATGGTGAGGGGGGGAGATGGTGATGGGGGGAGATGGTGATGGGGGGGAGATGGTGAGGGGGGGAGATGGTGAGGGTAGAGATGGTGATGGGGGGGGAGATGGTGATGGGGGGGAGATGGTGATGGGGGGAGATGGTGATGTGGGGGAGATGGTGATGGGGGGAGATGGTGATGGGGGGGAGATGGTGATGGGGGGGAGATGGTGATGGGGGGGGATGGTGATGGGGGGGAGATGGTGATGGGGGGAGATGGTGATGGGGGGGGATGGTGAGGGGGGGGATGGTGATGGGGGGGATGGTGATGGGGGGGGAGGTGGTGGGTGAGTGACGATGTTTGCTCACACAGGTTACTCACCGTGATTTTGCCGTTGCCCTGTCTGCCGGCAGTGACAGTGTGACCATGGACATTTACGGTGACCATCTGGACAACAGACACCCAGTTAGTTCCGTGATTCTCATTCTTGGTTTGGATCTCAAAGGCTGGCATCGAGCTGTCATTACCACAGCGCGTGGCGAGGGTATAGGAGCAGGTTCCCTGGAAGTCAAACGTCATCCCATCGAAAGTCCGATAGTGTGGGTCCCCAAACACCCAGCAAAGGCTGCCATTCTGCTGTGTGCAGGGCTCCTGGCCCCCACACTGTGAGCGGTAACATTGATCTGCAGGGACAGCACGGGGTTAGATACAGAGTAAAGCTCCCTCTACACTGTCCCCCATCAAACACTCCCAGGGACAGGGACAGCACGGGGTTAGATACAGAGTAAAGCTCCCTCTACACTGTCCCCCATCAAACACTCCCAGGGACAGGGACAGCATGGGGTTAGATACACCGTAAAGCTCCCTCTACACTGTCTCCCCATCAAACACTCCCAGGGACAGGGACAGCACGGGGTTAGATACAAAGTAAGGCTCTTTCTACAGTGTCCCCCCATCAAACACTCCCAGGGACAGGGACAGCATGGGGTTAGATACACAGTAAAGCTCCCTCTACACTGTCCCCCATTAAACACTCCCAAGGACAGGGACTGAGGGTTGGATACAGGGTAAAGCTCCCTCTACACTGTCCCCCATCAAACTCTCCCAGGGACAGGGACTGAGGGTTAGATACACAGTAAAGCTTCCTCTACACTCTCCCCCATCGAACACTCCCAGGGACAGGGACTGAGGGTTGAATACAGGGTAAAGCTCCCTCTATGCCGCTCTCACCGTGTGCCCCTTGCTGGCCTTCGGCATTGGCCTGGCTCCCGTAAGCGTTCATGTTGGCCACCCCAAACTTGTAGACGGCGATGCCCTGTCCCGGGGCCGTGCGGACCTCGTGCTTCCCATGGTCCAAGCCCAGCGCGATCTCCACCCAGGAGTATTCCGAGCCGGGGATGGCTTTCCACGTGGCGCCGTGCAGGCCCGCCTTCTCATCCAGCAGGACGTGGCCTGTCTCGTTGCTCCTGCTCACCACGGTCAGGAAGTTCAGGAAGCCCGGGAGGCCCTGGGAGACGTAGGAGTTGGCCAACTGATCGCTGGGGGCCAAGGCGATCAGGAAGGGGTCATAGCCGCTTTGGCGCCTCCGCTTGCAGCCTGGGGAGAAATAGACCGCCATGATGGGATGGTCGGCCTGCACCGCCATTGGCCTGCCTCTGGAGATCTTGACCCAGTCCGCCTGGCCCTCTTTCAGTTTCAAGTAGCGCCTCCCTGTGCTGAATGTCACTGTTGTTGGCTGGGAGGCCATGATGTAGAGTTGGTCGTACTTCCTCTGTATGGAACTGGGCACCACGATGTAGTGCATACCCCAGCTCTCGATTGGCGGTAGGTGCTCATAGACATGGTTACACTTGAACCTGACCATGCTGCAGCTATGCCCTGAGACCAAGGCAAAGGGGGCCTCCCCCTCCACCCTGGTGCCCGTCAGGTCGTTTCTGCTCTGGAAGAGGGCGCTCTGGTACGGTGCCAGCGAGAGAGTGACCCTGGAGCCCCGGGCATGGAATTTCCCTTCGAAATGGACAAATTGACTCAGCCGCACCGTCACCTGGTTGGCTTTGCCGGCATTGACCACGGCGAACTCCTTGAGCATGTTCCTCAGCCCGGATGGCGGCGTGAACACGTAGTAGGAAGTGCCCAGGGCGCAGACGGGAGGGACCACCGCCGTGTCCACCGACAGGGGCTTGGAGTTGAGGCTGGTCACCGTGACCCCTCTGTCGGCTCTCACGGTCACCGTCTTCGGGGTCAGCGCGCTGCCCATCACCTCGCTGCAGGCTGGCAAGTCTACCACCGCGGTCTGACCCACCCCCAGCACCAGCTCCTTCCGGAATGGCCGCTTGCCCCCCAGCGTCACCGTCACTGACGTGCCTGGCTGGTAAGAATTGACCTGCAGCTGCATGCGGACGGCCTGTTGCTTGTACTTCGGCTTGAAATTCTGCAGGAAGACAGTGACAAACTCCGTCCCCTCGTGAGCCCCGCCACACAGCCCTGGGGGGGGCGGGCGGGGGGGGGGGGAAGTGGTGGAGAGAGAGGGAGGGAGAGGGCGGTGCAAGAAGAGGGAGGGAGAGGGGAGAGAAGAAGGGAGACAGAGAGGGAGAGAGACGGGGGGGGGGGGTGTGAGAAGCAGAGAGAGATGGAGAGAGGGAGGGGGAGAGGAGAGAAGAAGGGAGGGGGGTATGCAAGAAGCAGGGAGAGACGGATAGAGGAAGGGAGGAGGGAGAGAAGGAGGGATAGAGGGAGAGAGAGGGACACAGAGAGGGAGAGGGCAGGGGGCGTGCAAGAAGCAGGGAGAGAGGGAGTTGGGGAGAAAGGCAGAGGGAGAGCGAGGGAGAGAGTGGGAGAGCAGGGAGAGAGTGGGAGAGCGAGGGAGAGAGTGGGAGAGCGGGGAGAGAGTGGGAGAGCGAGGGAGAGAGTGGGAGAGCGGGGAGAGAGTGGGAGAGCGAGGAGAGAGTGGGAGAGCGAGGGAGCGAGTGGGAGAACGAGGGAGAGAGTGGGAGAGCGGGGAGAGAGTGGGAGAGCAGGGAGAGAGTGGGAGAATGAGGGAGAGAGTGGGAGAGCGGGGAGAGAGTGGGAGAGCGGGGAGAGAGTGGGAGAGCGAGGGAAGTGGGGTAGAGACAGAGGGAGAGATAGTGAGTGAGAGCAGGAAGGAGGGAAGAGAGACCGTGGGGGTTTGTGGAGTGGGGACAGGGTGTGAGAGGGAGGGAAAGGGGAAGGAGACAGCGGGAGGAGAGAGATCGAGGAAAGGATGTGAAAAAGGGAGCAGGAGAGAGACAGCCACAGAGAGACAGACAGCGAGAGGGGGGGAGCGTGAAAGAGGGAGAGAGGGTGGAGAAGGAGAGAGAGATAGGAAGAGAGGGAGGAAGAAGAGGTGTGAGAGAAAGTTGAGGGAGAGATGGGGAGACAGAATAGAAGAGATGGAAGAGAGACAGATCAAGGAGAGAGAGAGAGAAGAGGGAATAAGAGAGTGATAGAGAAAAAGGAGAAGTGGGGAAGGGGCAGGATGAAGGTAAAGTGAGGGACAGATAAAGGGAAGGGTTTGGGACACAAAAGATGATACAGATTACGGTAAAGTCCACACAGATGTTGAATTTAAGCAGATCATAGCTTGCGCAGGTATCGAGAGAGTCTGATTATCACCTCCTGGAATATGGAGACAGATAGTTCCATCTTAACCTTGAGGTTACAATCGGAACGGAATATCCCAGAAAACAGCGCGTGAGTCGGGGCATCGAGTCTAAGAGCAGGGAGCTGATGTTGGAGCTGTACAGGACTTTGGTGAGGCCACAGCTGGAGTAGTGTGTGTGGTTCTGGTTCCCACACTGTAGGAAGGATGGGATTGCACTTGAGGGGGTGCAGAGAGAGATTCCCCAGGATGCTGTCTGGGATGGAGTATTTCAGCGATGGAGAGAGGCTGGATGAGCTGGGGTTGTTTTCTCTGGAGCAGGATGGAGGTGGGTAACGTTATGAGCGGAAGTGTGGATCGAGAGCAGCGATGCCACATTTCCAGGGGTCAGTAACAGAGAGGAATGATCAGCTGTAGGGAGAGGCGTGGATTTCTTTCCCAGGAAGTCATGGGATAAACACTGGAGATTCATGGAATCATGAAGGACATAGACAGGGTGAATGGGAGGTGTCTTTTCCCCAGGGTGAGGGGTTTCAGAACGAGGGGGTCTCAGTTTTAGATTGAGATGAGGGAGTGTGAGTCTGTGTGTGAGTCTGTGTGTGTGTGTGAGTGTGATTGAGTGTGTGGTGTGAGTGTGTCTGTGTGTGTGAGTGTGTTTGAGTGTGTGAGTGAGTGTGTTTGAGTGTGTGTGTGTGGGCGTGAGTGTGTGTGTTTGTGCGTGTGTGAGTGTGAGTGTATGTGTGTGTGCATGTGAGAGTGTCTGTGTGAGTGTGTGTGTGTGTGAGTGTGTCTGTGAGTGTGAGTGTGTGTCTCTCTGATTGGTTCCCCAGTCGATGTTCCGTGACGTACCCAGGAGGGAGGCCAAAGCGATCAACTGGATCCTCATCTCGGCACAGCCTGAGCAAACAGAGAGACAGGGATTAGAGAGACACCCTCACTCCCTCTGCCCCTCACTCCCTCTACCCCTCACTCCCTCTGCCCCTCACTCCCTCTACCCCTCACTCCTTCTACCCCTCACTCCCTCTGCCCCTCACTCCCTCTGCCCCTCACTCCCTCCACCCCTCACTCCCTCTACCCCTCACTCCCTCTGCCCCTCACTCCCTCTACCCCTCACTCCCTCTGCCCCTCACTCCCTCTACCCCTCACTCCCTCTGCCCCTCACTCCCTCTACCGCTCACTCCCTCTGCCCCTCACTCCCTCTGCCCCTCACTCCTCCACCCCTCACTCCTCTACCCCTCACTCCCTCTGCCCCTCACTCCCTCTACCCCTCACTCCCTCTGCCCTCACTCCCTCTACCCCTCACTCCCTCTGCCCCTCACTCCCCTCTACCGCTCACTCCCTCTGCCCCTCACTCCCTCTACCCCTCACTCCCTCTGCCCCTCACTCCCTCTGCCCCTCACTCCCTCTACCCCTCACTCCCTCTGCCCCTCACTCCCTCTACCGCTCACTCCCTCTGCCCCTCACTCCTCTACCCCTCACTCCTCTGCCCCTCACTCCCTCTGCCCCTCACTCCCTCTAGCCCTCACTCCCTCTGCCCCTCACTCCCTCTACCCGCTCACTCCCTCTGCCCCTCACTCCCTCTACCCCTCACTCCCTCTGCCCCTCACTCCCTCTACCCCTCACTCCCTCTGCCCCTCACTCCCTCTACCCCTCACTCCCTCTACCCCTCACTCCCTCTGCCCCTCACTCCCTCTACCCCTCACTCCCTCCGCCCCTCACTCCCTCCACCCCTCACTCCCTCTACCCCTCACTCCCTCTACCGCTCACTCCCTCTGCCCCTCACTCCCTCTACCGCTCACTCCCTCTGCCCCTCACTCCCTCTACCCCTCACTCCCTCTGCCCCTCACTCCTCTACCCCTCACTCCCTCTGCCCCTCACTCCCTCTACCCCTCACTCCCTCTGCCCCTCACTCCCTCTACCCCTCACTCCCTCGGCCCCTCACTCCCTCTACCCGCTCACTCCCTCTGCCCCTCACTCCCTCTGCACCCTCACTCCCTCTACACCCCACACTCCCTCTACCCCTCACTTCCTCTACACCCTCACTCCTCTACCCCTCACTCCCTCCACAACCTCACTCCCTAACACAGTCAACTCCCTCAGAACCCTCACTTCCTCTACCCCCTCACTTCTCTACACCCTCACTCCATCTACACCCTCACTCCCTAACACAGTCAATTCCCTCCGAACCCTCGCTCCCTCCACACCCTTACTCCCTCTACACCCTCACTTCCTCCACACCCTCACTCCCTCTACACCCTCACTCCCTCCACACCCTCACTCCCTCTACACCCTCACTCCCTAACACAGTCAACTCCCTCAAAACCCTCACTCCCTCTACCCCCGACTCCCTCTATACCCTCACTCCCTAACACAGTCAACTCCCTCAGAATGCTCACTCCCTCTATACCCACATTCCCTCTACCCCCTCACTCCCTCTACACCCTCACTCCCTCTATACCCTCACCCCCTAACACAGTCAACTCCCTCAGAACCCTCACTCCCTCTACACCCTTTTTCCTTCAACACCCTCACTCCCTCTATACCCTCACTCCTTCTACCCCCTCACTCCCTCTACACCCTCACTCCCTCTATACCCTCACCCCCGAACACAGTCAACTCCCTCAGAACCCTCACTCCCTCGACACCCTTACTCCTTCAACAACCCTCACTCCCTCTACACCCTCACTCCCTCTATACCCTCACTCCCTCCACACCCTCACTCCCTCTACACCTCACTCCCTAACACAGTCAACTCCCTCAGAACCCTCACTCCCTCTACACCCTTACTCCTTCAACACCCTCACCCCTCTATACCCTCACTCCCTAACACAGTCAACTCCCTCAGAACCCTCACTCCCTCTAACACCCTTTTTCCTTCAACACCCTCACTCCCTCTATATCCTCACTCCCTCCACACCCTCACTTCCTCTACACCTCACTCCCTAACACAGTCAACTCCCTCAGAACCCTCACTCCCTCTACACCCTTACTCCTTCAACACCCTCACTCCTCTATACCCTCACTCCCTAACACAGTCAACTCCCTCAGAACCCTCACTCCCTCCACACCGTTACTCCTTCAACACCCTCACTCCCTCTATACCCTCACTTCCTCAATATCCTCACCCCCTCAACTCTCTCACTCCCTCAATACCCTCACTCTCTCTGCACCCCTCACTCCCTCAACTCCCTCTACAGCCTTATCTCCCTCAACACACATATTATCTCAACTTCCTCACTCTCTCATTACCTCACCTGCCTCAACCTCACTCCTCACTCCCTCAACTCCTTTAGCACTCTCACTCCCTCAGCTCATCAGCCCCATCTGCCCCTCAATACCCTCAGCCCCTCTGCTCAGTTCCTCACTCCCCTCTACTCACTCCCTCAAGCCCTCACTCCCATCGACCCCCACACTGCTTCAGTCCCTGTGTCCCCTCAGCCCCCTCGATATGGACCCTGCCTGTAATTGGGATTCGATTAATTAAGGAGGCCCAGTTAGCCTGGATGGATCTGTGTGCCGTACATCTCTATGACGTTATGACTCGAATAGCTGCACAGAATTTGGGAGAATAAAATTTCCTTCAAAAGACTGAGTTCAAAGCTGCTGGGTACAGTTTGATTGTGACCTAACCGAAGTTGGACCTGGTGTAGACCATTTTCGAGAAAGGATATTTTTCATTTGGGTGAATTAGTTACTGCAGAGGGAGTTGGATGTGAAACTTCCACCTCTTTGGATTGAACTCTGCAGAATATTAAGAAGCTGAGAACGTCTAAGCTCTTGGCTTTGTGAGGAGTCAGATTAAATAGTCTTCAGGGCACAAAGCGACAAACACTTGAAAACTACAATCACTGCCCACACGCAGAGAGAAATCGCTGGAAAAGCTCAGCAGGCCTAGCAGCGTCTGTGAAGAGACATCAGAGTTAACGTTTCGGGTCCAGTGGCCCTTCCTCAGAACTACTGAGGCAGAGCGAAAGGGAAATCAGCTGGGATCTGAGATGACAAGGTATGGGGCTGGATGAACAAAGCAGGACGAGCAGCATCTTAGGAGCATGAAAGCTGACGTTTCGGGCTGAGACCCTTCATCAGAAAAGGGGGAGTGTGTTCTGAAATAAACGTGGAGAGGCGGAGGCGGACCGCAAGTGGATAGAGGAGAAGTGCAGTTGGAGAGAGATCCCCTGAGGTTGGTCTAGAGGGAGGAGGGTAACTTCTTCAGGTAAAGCATCCCTGGAAGAGTCTTCACAGTGAGGTTAAAATAGTTTCAGGGATAATGGGAACTGCGTTCTTTGTGATAGAGCTGCCAGTGTTAATCGGGGGAGACAGTCAATCTGATTTATTTGGAATTTAGGAAGGGCCTCTCTGATGAAGGGTCCAGGCCTGAGACGTCGGCTTTCCTGCTCCTGAGATGCTGCTTGTCCTGCTGTGTCCATCCAGTTCTGCACCTTATTATCTCGGATTCTCCAGCATCGGCAGTTCCCGTGATCTCTTATCGTCAGTGAATGTGTGTTCAGGTCCTTTGCTCTTCTCCCCAGTGATACAGACAACAACAAACTCTTGGGTTTCCTCCTGGGTGAGAGGAATCAGAGTCTGTTCATTCAGAGGCTGCTTCTTCGACTCTGTCCAGGTCTCCTCAGAGTGACACAGTGGGTTTATTCTCTAAATCCCTTCCTTATCGAGGACAGATGGGAGTGAAAGAGATCTCCTCACTGAGTTATTTATAGCCTGGCCTTCAGACTAATGCCCTCAAATAGCTGTTGACCAGAGAAGATGCAACTCATTTCAATCCATAATCAACTGTTTGCCTCGATCACTCGTTGCAGATTTGAGGCTTTTGGGTTTTATTCAAACAGGTCAGAGCTCAGTGGTTTTTTGCTAATTTTCACCCACAACAAGGCCCACTCCCTCAGCACTGACCCTCCGACAGTGCCCACCTCCCTCAGCACTGACCCTCCGACAGTGCCCACTCCCTCAGCACTGACCCTCCGACAGTGCCCACTCCCTCAGCACTGACCCTCCGACAGTGCCCACTCCCTCAGCACTGACCCTCCGACAGGGCCCACTCCCTCAGCACTGACCGTCCGACAGTGCCCACTCCCTCAGCACTGACCCTCTGACAGTGCCCACTCCCTCAGCACTGACCCTCCGACAGTGCCCACTCCCTCAGCATTCACACTCCGACAGTGCCTGCTCCCTCAGCACTGACCCTCCGACTGTGCCCACTCCCTCAGCATTCACCCTCCAACAGTGCCACTCCCTCAGCACTGACCCTCCAACAGTGCGGCGCTCCTCAGCACTGACCCTCTGACAGTGCCCACTCCCTCAGCACTGACCCTCCAACAGTGCCCACTCCCTCAGCACTGACCCTCCGACAGTGCCCACTCCCTCAGCACTGACCCTCCGACAGGGCCCACTCCCTCAGCACTGACCCTCCGACAGTGCCCACTCCCTCAGCACTGACCTTCCGACAAGTGCCCGCTCCCTCAGCACTGACCTTCCTACAGTGCCCACTCCCTCAGCACTGACCCTCCGACAGTGCGACGCTCCCCTCAGCACTGACCTCCGACCGTGCCCACGCCCTCAGCACTGACCCTCCGACAGTGCCCGCTCCCTCAGCACTGACTCTCCAACAGTGCGGCGCTCCCTCAGCATGACCCTCCGACAGTGCCCACTCCCTCAGCGCTGACCCTCCGACAGTGCCCGCTCCCTCAGCACTGACCTTCCTACAGTGCCCACTCCCTCAGCACTGACCCTCCGACAGTGCCCACTCCCTCAGCACTGACCCTCCGACAGGGCCCACTCCCTCAGCACTGACCCTCCCGACAGTGCCCACTCCCTCAGCACTGACCCTCTGACAGTGCCCACTCCCTCAGCACTGACCCTCCGACAGTGCCCACTTCCCTCAGCATTCACACTCCGACAGTGCCTGCTCCCTCAGCACTGACCCTCCGACTGTGCCCACTCCCTCAGCATTCACCCTCCAACAGTGCCCACTCCCTCAGCACTGACCCTCCAACAGTGCGGCGCTCCCTCAGCACTGACCCTCTGACAGTGCCCACTCCTCAGCACTGACCCTCCAACAGTGCCCACTCCCTCAGCACTGACCTTCCGACAGTGCCCGCTCCCTCAGCACTGACCTTCCTACAGTGCCCACTCCCTCAGCACTGACCCTCCGACAGTGCGACGCTCCCTCAGCACTGACCCTCCGACCGTGCCCACGCCCTCAGCACTGACCCTCCGACAGTGCCCGCTCCCTCAGCACTGACTCTCCAACAGTGCGGCGCTCCCTCAGCATGACCCTCCGACAGTGCCCACTCCCTCAGCGCTGACCCTCCGACAGTGCCCGCTCCCTCAGCACTGACCTTCCTACAGTGCCCACTCCCTCAGCACTGACCCTCCGACAGTGCGACGCTCCCTCAGCACTGACCCTCTGACCGTGCCCACGCCCTCAGCACTGACCCTCCGACAGTGCCCGCTCCCTCAGCACTGACTCTCCAACAGTGCGGCGCTCCCTCAGCATGACCCTCCGACAGTGCCCACTCCCTCAGCGCTGACCCTCCGACAGTGCCCGCTCCCTGAGCACTGACCCTCTGACCGTGCCCACGCCCTCAGCACTGACCCTCCGACCGTGCCCACGCCCTCAGCACTGACCCTCCGACACTGCCCGCTCCCTCAGCGCTGACCCTCCAACAGTGCCCACTCCCTCAGCACTGACTCTCCGACAGTGCCCGCTCCCTCAGCACTGACCCTCTGACAGTGCCCACTCCCTCAGCACTGACCCTCTGACAGTGCGACGCTCCCTCAGCACTGACCCTGCAACAGTGCACACTCCCTCAGCACTGACCCTCCGACAGTGCCCGCTCCCTCAGCACTGACCCTCCGACCATGCCCGCTCCCGCAGCACTGACCCTGCAACAGTGCACACTGCCTCAGCACTGACCCTCCGGCAGTGCCCACTCCCTCAGCACTGACCCTCCGACAGTGCCCGCTCCCTCAGCACTGACCCTCCGACAGTGTGGCGCTCCCTCAGCACTGAATCTCTGACAGTGCCCGCTCCCTCAGCATGACCCTCCGACAGTGCCCGCTCCCTCAGCGCTGACCCTCCGACAGTGCCCGCTCCCTGAGCAGTGACCCTCTGACACTGCGACGCTCCCTCAGCGCTGACCCACCGACCGTGCCCACGCCCTCAGCACTGACCCTCCGACACTGCCCGCTCCCTCAGCGCTGACCCTCCTACAGTGCCCGCTCCCTCAGCACTGACTCTCCGACAGTGCCCGCTCCCTCAGCACTGACCCTCCAACAGTGCACACTCCCTCAGCACTGACCCTCCGACAGTGCCCACTCCCTCAGCACTGACCCTCTGACAGTGCGACGCTCCCTCAGCACTGACCCTCCAACAGTGCACACTCCCTCAGCACTGACCCTCCGACAGTGCCCGCTCCCTCAGCACTGACCCTCCGGCAGTGCCCACTCCCTCAGCACTGACCCTCCGACCATGCCCGCTCCCTCAGCACTGACCCTCCAACAGTGCGACGCTCCCTCCGCACTGACCCTCCGACCGTGCCCACGCCCTCAGCACTGACCCTCCGACAGTACCCGCTCCCTCAGCACTGACCCTCCAACAGTGCGGCGCTCCCTCAGCACTGACCCTCCGACAGTGCCTGCTCCCTCAGCACTGACCCTCCGACAGTGCCCGCTCCCTGAACACTGACCCTCCGACACTGCGACGCTCCCTCAGCACTGACCCTCCAACAGTGCACACTCCCTCAGCACTGACCCTCCGACAGTGCCCACTCCCTCAGCACTGACCCTCCGACCATGCCCGCTCCCTCAGCACTGACCCTCCAACAGTGCGACGCTCCCTCAGCACTGACCCTCCGACCGTGCCCACGCCCTCAGCACTGACCCTCGGACAGTGCCCGCTCCCTCAGCACTGACCCTCCGGCAGAGCCCACTCCCTCAGCACTGACCCTCCGACCATGCCCGCTCCCTCAGCACTGACCCTCCAACAGTGCGACGCACCCTCAGCACTGACCCTCCGACCGTGCCCACGCCCTCAGCACTGACCCTCCGACAGTGCCCGCTCCCTCAGCACTGACCCTCCGACAGTGCGGCGCTCCCTCAGCACTGACCCTCCGACAGTGCCCGCTCCCTCAGCATGACCCTCCGACAGTGCCCACTCCCTCAGCGCTGACCCTCCGACAGTGCCCGCTCCCTCAGCGTGACCCTCCGACAGTGCCCACTCCCTCAGCGCTGACCCTCCGACAGTGCCCACTCCCTCAGCACTGACCTTCCGACAATGCCCGCTCCCTCAGCACTGATCGCTGACAGTGCGACGCTCCCTCAGCACTGACCCTCCAACAGTGCCCACTCCCTCAGCACTGACCCTCCAACTGTGCCCGCTCCCTCAGCACTGACCTTCCTACAGTGCCCACTCCCTCAGCACTGACCCTCCGACAGTGCGACGCTCCCTCAGCACTGACCCTCCGACCGTGCCCACGCCCTCAGCACTGACCCTCCGACAGTGCCCTCTCCCTCAGTGCTGACCCTCCAACAGTGCCCGCTCCCTCAGCACTGACCCTCCGACAGTGCGGCGCTCCCTCAGCACTGACCCTCCGACCGTGCCCACGCCCTCAGCACTGACCCTCCGACACTGCCCGCTCCCTCAGCGCTGACCCTCCGACAGTGCCCACTCCCTCAGCACTGACTCTCCGACAGTGCCCGCTCCCTCAGCACTGACCCTCCAACAGTGCACACTCCCTCAGCACTGACCCTCCGACAGTGCCCACTCCCTCAGCACTGACCCTCTGACAGTGCGACGCTCCCTCAGCACTGACCCTCCAACAGTGCACACTCCCTCAGCACTGACCCTCCGACAGTGCCCGCTCCCTCAGCACTGACCCTCTGGCAGTGCCCACTCCCTCAGCACTGACCCTCCGACCATGCCCGCTCCCTCAGCACTGACCCTCCAACAGTGCGACGCTCCCTCAGCACTGGCCCTCCGACCGTGCCCACGCCCTCAGCACTGACCCTCCGACAGTGCCCGCTCCCTCAGCACTGACCCTCCGACAGTGCGGCGCTCCCTCAGCACTGACCCTCCGACAGTGCCTGCTCCCTCAGCATGACCCTCCGACAGTGCCCACTCCCTCAGCGCTGACCCTCCGACAGTGCCCGCTCGCTGAGCACTGACCCTCCGACACTGCGACGCTCCCTCAGCACTGACCCTCCGACACTGCCCACGCCCTCAGCACTGACCCTCCGACACTGCCCGCTCCCTCAGCGCTGACCCTCCGACAGTGCCCGCTCCCTCAGCACTGACTCTCCGACAGTGCCCGCTCCCTCAGCACTGACCCTCCAACAGTGCACACTCCCTCAGCACTGACCCTCCGACAGTGCCCACTCCCTCAGCACTGACCCTCTGACAGTGCGACGCTCCCTCAGCACTGACCCTCCAACAGTGCCCACTCCCTCAGCACTGACCCTCCAACTGTGCCTGCTCCCTCAGCACTGACCTTCCTACAGTGCCCACTCCCTCAGCACTGACCCTCCGACAGTGCGACACTCCCTCAGCACTGACCCTCCGACCGTGCCCATGCCCTCAGCACTTACCCTCCGACAGTGCCCGCTCCCTCAGCGCTGACCCTCCGACAGTGCCCGCTCCCTCAGCACTGACTCTCCGACAGTGCGGCGCTCCCTCAGCATGACCCTCCGACAGTGCCCACTCCCTCAGCGCTGACCCTCCGACAGTGCCCGCTCCCTGAGCACTGATTCTCCGACCGTGCCCACGCCCTCAGCACTGACCCTCCGACCGTGCCCACGCCCTCAGCACTGACCCTCCGACACTGCCCGCTCCCTCAGCGCTGACCCTCCGACAGTGCCCACTCCCTCAGCACTGACTCTCCGACAGTGCCCGCTCCCTCAGCACTGACCCTCCAACAGTGCACACTCCCTCAGCACTGACCCTCCGACAGTGCCCACTCCCTCAGCACTGACCCTCTGACAGTGCGACGCTCCCTCAGCACTGACCCTCCAACAGTGCACACTCCCTCAGCACTGACCCTCCGACAGTGCCCGCTCCCTCAGCACTGACCCTCTGGCAGTGCCCACTCCCTCAGCACTGACCCTCCGACCATGCCCGCTCCCTCAGCACTGACCCTCCAACAGTGCGACGCTCCCTCAGCACTGACCCTCCGACCGTGCCCACGCCCTCAGCACTGACCCTCCGACAGTGCGACGCTCCCTCAGCACTGACCCTCCAACAGTGCACACTCCCTCAGCACTGACCCTCCGACAGTGCCCGCTCCCTCAGCACTGACCCTCTGGCAGTGCCCACTCCCTCAGCACTGACCCTCCGACCATGCCCGCTCCCTCAGCACTGACCCTCCAACAGTGCGACGCTCCCTCAGCACTGACCCTCCGACCATGCCCACGCCCTCAGCACTGACCCTCCGACAGTGCCCGCTCCCTCAGCACTGACCCTCCGACAGTGCGGCGCTCCCTCAGCACTGACCCTCCGACAGTGCCTGCTCCCTCAGCATGACCCTCCGACAGTGCCCACTCCCTCAGCACTGACCCTCCGACACTGCGACGCTCCCTCAGCACTGACCCTCCGACACTGCCCACGCCCTCAGCACTGACCCTCCGACACTGCCCGCTCCCTCAGCGCTGACCCTCCGACAGTGCCCGCTCCCTCAGCACTGACTCTCCGACAGTGCCCGCTCCCTCAGCACTGACCCTCCAACAGTGCACACTCCCTCAGCACTGACCCTCCGACAGTGCCCACTCCCTCAGCACTGACCCTCTGACAGTGCGACGCTCCCTCAGCACTGACCCCCCAACAGTGCACACTCCCTCAGCACTGACCCTCCGACAGTGCCCGCTCCCTCAGCACTGACCCTCCGGCAGTGCCCACTCCCTCAGCACTGACCCTCCGACCATGCCCGCTCCCTCAGCACTGACCCTCCAACAGTGCGACGCTCCCTCAGCACTGACCCTCCGACCGTGCCCACGCCCTCAGCACTGACCCTCCGACAGTGCCCGCTCCCTCAGCACTGACCCTCCGACAGTGCGGCGCTCCCTCAGCACTGACCCTCCGACAGTGCCCACTCCCTCAGCACTGACCCTCCGACAGTGCCCGCTCCCTGAGCACTGACCCTCCGACACTGCGACGCTCCCTCAGCATTGACCCTCCGACCGTGCCCACGCCCTCAGCACTGACCCTCCGACACTGCCCGCTCCCTCAGCGCTGACCCTCCGACAGTGCCCACTCCCTCAGCACTGACTCTCCAACAGTGACCGCTCCCTCAGCACTGACCCTCCAACAGTGCACACTCCCTCAGCACTGACCCTCCGACAGTGCCCACTCCGTCAGCACTGACCCTCTGACAGTGCGACGCTCCCTCGGCACTGACCCTCCAACAGTGCACACTCCCTCAGCACTGACCCTCCGACAGTGCCCGTTCCCTCAGCACTGACTCTCCGGCGGTGCCCACTCCCTCAGCACTGACCCTCCGACCATGCCCGCTCCCTCAGCACTGACCCTCCAACAGTGCGACGCTCCCTCAGCACTGACCCTCTGACCGTGCCCACGCCCTCAGCACTGACCCTCCGACAGTGCCCGCTCCCTCAGCATTCACCCTCCGACACTGCGGCGCTCCCTCAGCACTGACCCTCCGACAGTGCCCGCTCCCTCAGCGTGACCCTCCGACAGTGCCCACTCCCTCAGCGTTGACCCTCCGACAGTGCCCGCTCCCTGAGCACTGACCCTCCGACACTGCGACGCTCCCTCAGCACTGACCCTCCGACCGTGCCCACGCCCTCAGCACTGACCCTCCGACACTGCCCGCTCCCTCAGCGCTGACCCTCCGACAGTGCCCGCTCCCTCAGCACTGACTGTCCGACAGTGCCCGCTCCCTCAGCACTGACCCTCCAACAGTGCACACTCCCTCAGCACTGACCCTCCGACAGTGCCCGCTCCCTCAGCACTGACCCTCCAACAGTGCGACGCTCCCTCAGCACTGACCCTCCGACCGTGCCCACGCCCTCAGCACTGACCCTCCGACAGTGCGGCGCTCCCTCAGCACTGACCCTCCGACAGTGCCTGCTCCCTCAGCACTGACCCTCCGACAGTGCCCACTCCCTCAGCACTGAACCTCCGACAGTGCCCGCTCCCTCAGCACTGACCCTCCGACAGTGCCCGCTCCCTCAGCACTGACCCTCCGACAGTGCCCACTCCCTCAGCGCTGACCCTCCGACAGTGCCCGCTCCCTCAGCGTGACCCTCCGACAGTGCCCACTCCCTCAGCACTGACCTTCCGACAATGCCCGCTCCCTCAGCACTGATCGCTGACAGTGCGACGCTCCCTCAGCACTGACCCTCCAACAGTGCCCACTCCCTCAGCACTGACCCTCCAACTGTGCCCGCTCCCTCAGCACTGACCTTCCTACAGTGCCCACTCCCTCAGCACTGACCCTCCGACAGTGCGACGCTCCCTCAGCACTGACCCTCCGACCGTGCCCACGCCCTCAGCACTGACCCTCCGACAGTGCCCGCTCCCTCAGTGCTGACCCTCCGACAGTGCCCGCTCCCTCAGCACTGACCCTCCGACAGTGCGGCGCTCCCTCAGCATGACCCTCCGACAGTGCCCACTCCCTCAGCGTTGACCCTCCGACAGTGCCCGCTCCCTGAGCACTGACTCTCCGACCGTGCCCACGCCCTCAGCACTGACCCTCCGACCGTGCCCACGCCCTCAGCACTGACCCTCCGACACTGCCCGCTCCCTCAGCGCTGACCCTCCGACAGTGCCCACTCCCTCAGCACTGACTCTCCGACAGTGCCCGCTCCCTCAGCACTGACCCTCCAACAGTGCACACTCCCTCAGCACTGACCCTCCGACAGTGCCCACTCCCTCAGCACTGACCCTCTGACAGTGCGACGCTCCCTCAGCACTGACCCTCCAACAGTGCTCACTCCCTCAGCACTGACCCTCCGACAGTGCCCGCTCCCTCAGCACTGACCCTCTGGCAGTGCCCACTCCCTCAGCACTGACCCTCCGACCATGCCTGCTCCCTCAGCACTGACCCTCCAACAGTGCGACGCTCCCTCAGCACTGGCCCTCCGACCGTGCCCACGCCCTCAGCACTGACCCTCCGACAGTGCCCGCTCCCTCAGCACTGACCCTCCGACAGTGCGGCGCTCCCTCAGCACTGACCCTCCGACAGTGCCTGCTCCCTCAGCATGACCCTCCGACAGTGCCCACTCCCTCAGCGCTGACCCTCCGACAGTGCCCGCTCCCTGAGCACTGACCCTCCGACACTGCGACGCTCCCTCAGCACTGACCCTCCGACACTGCCCACGCCCTCAGCACTGACCCTCCGACACTGCCCGCTCCCTCAGCGCTGACCCTCCGACAGTGCCCGCTCCCTCAGCACTGACTCTCCGACAGTGCCCGCTCCCTCAGCACTGACCCTCCAACAGTGCACACTCCCTCAGCACTGACCCTCCGACAGTGCCCACTCCCTCAGCACTGACCCTCTGACAGTGCGACGCTCCCTCAGCACTGACCCTCCAACAGTGCCCACTCCCTCAGCACTGACCCTCCAACTGTGCCTGCTCCCTCAGCACTGACCTTCCTACAGTGCCCACTCCCTCAGCACTGACCCTCCGACAGTGCGACACTCCCTCAGCACTGACCCTCCGACCGTGCCCATGCCCTCAGCACTTACCCTCCGACAGTGCCCGCTCCCTCAGCGCTGACCCTCCGACAGTGCCCGCTCCCTCAGCACTGACTCTCCGACAGTGCGGCGCTCCCTCAGCATGACCCTCCGACAGTGCCCACTCCCTCAGCGCTGACCCTCCGACAGTGCCCGCTCCCTGAGCACTGACTCTCCGACCGTGCCCACGCCCTCAGCACTGACCCTCCGACCGTGCCCACGCCCTCAGCACTGACCCTCCGACACTGCCCGCTCCCTCAGCGCTGACCCTCCGACAGTGCCCACTCCCTCAGCACTGACTCTCCGACAGTGCCCGCTCCCTCAGCACTGACCCTCCAACAGTGCACACTCCCTCAGCACTGACCCTCCGACAGTGCCCACTCCCTCAGCACTGACCCTCTGACAGTGCGACGCTCCCTCAGCACTGACCCTCCAACAGTGCACACTCCCTCAGCACTGACCCTCCGACAGTGCCCGCTCCCTCAGCACTGACCCTCTGGCAGTGCCCACTCCCTCAGCACTGACCCTCCGACCATGCCCGCTCCCTCAGCACTGACCCTCCAACAGTGCGACGCTCCCTCAGCACTGACCCTCCGACCGTGCCCACGCCCTCAGCACTGACCCTCCGACAGTGCGACGCTCCCTCAGCACTGACCCTCCAACAGTGCACACTCCCTCAGCACTGACCCTCCGACAGTGCCCGCTCCCTCAGCACTGACCCTCTGGCAGTGCCCACTCCCTCAGCACTGACCCTCCGACCATGCCCGCTCCCTCAGCACTGACCCTCCAACAGTGCGACGCTCCCTCAGCACTGACCCTCCGACCATGCCCACGCCCTCAGCACTGACCCTCCGACAGTGCCCGCTCCCTCAGCACTGACCCTCCGACAGTGCGGCGCTCCCTCAGCACTGACCCTCCGACAGTGCCTGCTCCCTCAGCATGACCCTCCGACAGTGCCCACTCCCTCAGCACTGACCCTCCGACACTGCGACGCTCCCTCAGCACTGACCCTCCGACACTGCCCACGCCCTCAGCACTGACCCTCCGACACTGCCCGCTCCCTCAGCGCTGACCCTCCGACAGTGCCCGCTCCCTCAGCACTGACTCTCCGACAGTGCCCGCTCCCTCAGCACTGACCCTCCAACAGTGCACACTCCCTCAGCACTGACCCTCCGACAGTGCCCACTCCCTCAGCACTGACCCTCTGACAGTGCGACGCTCCCTCAGCACTGACCCCCCAACAGTGCACACTCCCTCAGCACTGACCCTCCGACAGTGCCCGCTCCCTCAGCACTGACCCTCCGGCAGTGCCCACTCCCTCAGCACTGACCCTCCGACCATGCCCGCTCCCTCAGCACTGACCCTCCAACAGTGCGACGCTCCCTCAGCACTGACCCTCCGACCGTGCCCACGCCCTCAGCACTGACCCTCCGACAGTGCCCGCTCCCTCAGCACTGACCCTCCGACAGTGCGGCGCTCCCTCAGCACTGACCCTCCGACAGTGCCCACTCCCTCAGCACTGACCCTCCGACAGTGCCCGCTCCCTGAGCACTGACCCTCCGACACTGCGACGCTCCCTCAGCATTGACCCTCCGACCGTGCCCACGCCCTCAGCACTGACCCTCCGACACTGCCCGCTCCCTCAGCGCTGACCCTCCGACAGTGCCCACTCCCTCAGCACTGACTCTCCAACAGTGACCGCTCCCTCAGCACTGACCCTCCAACAGTGCACACTCCCTCAGCACTGACCCTCCGACAGTGCCCACTCCGTCAGCACTGACCCTCTGACAGTGCGACGCTCCCTCGGCACTGACCCTCCAACAGTGCACACTCCCTCAGCACTGACCCTCCGACAGTGCCCGTTCCCTCAGCACTGACCCTCCGGCGGTGCCCACTCCCTCAGCACTGACCCTCCGACCATGCCCGCTCCCTCAGCACTGACCCTCCAACAGTGCGACGCTCCCTCAGCACTGACCCTCCGACCGTGCCCACGCCCTCAGCACTGACCCTCCGACAGTGCCCGCTCCCTCAGCATTCACCCTCCGACACTGCGGCGCTCCCTCAGCACTGACCCTCCGACAGTGCCCGCTCCCTCAGCGTGACCCTCCGACAGTGCCCACTCCCTCAGCGTTGACCCTCCGACAGTGCCCGCTCCCTGAGCACTGACCCTCCGACACTGCGACGCTCCCTCAGCACTGACCCTCCGACCGTGCCCACGCCCTCAGCACTGACCCTCCGACACTGCCCGCTCCCTCAGCGCTGACCCTCCGACAGTGCCCGCTCCCTCAGCACTGACTGTCCGACAGTGCCCGCTCCCTCAGCACTGACCCTCCAACAGTGCACACTCCCTCAGCACTGACCCTCCGACAGTGCCCGCTCCCTCAGCACTGACCCTCCAACAGTGCGACGCTCCCTCAGCACTGACCCTCCGACCGTGCCCACGCCCTCAGCACTGACCCTCCGACAGTGCGGCGCTCCCTCAGCACTGACCCTCCGACAGTGCCTGCTCCCTCAGCACTGACCCTCCGACAGTGCCCACTCCCTCAGCACTGAACCTCCGACAGTGCCCGCTCCCTCAGCACTGACCCTCCGACAGTGCCCGCTCCCTCAGCACTGACCCTCCGACAGTGCCCACTCCCTCAGCACTGACCTTCTGACAGAGCCCGCTCCCTCAGCACTGACCCTCCGACAGGGCGACGCTCCCTCAGCACTGACCCTCCGACTGTGCCCGCTCCCTCAGCACTGACCTTCCGACAGTGCGCACTCCCTCAGCAGTGACCCTCTAACCATGCCCATCCCCTCAGCACTGACCCTCCGACAGTGCCCGATCCCTCAGCACTGACCATCCGACAGTGCACACTCCCTCAGCACTGACCCTCCGACAGTGCCCACTTCCTCAGCACTGACCCTCTGACAGTGCCCGCTCCCTCAGCACTGACCCTCCGACAGTGCCCACTCCCTCAGCACTGACCCTCCGACCATGCCCGCTCCCTCAGCACTGACCCTCCGACATTGCGACGCTCCCTCAGCACTGACCCTCCGACAGTGCGACGCTCCCTCAGCACTGACCCTCCGACAGTGCGACGCTCCCTCAGCACTGACCCTCCGACAGTGCGACGCTCCCTCAGCACTGACCCTCCGACAGTGCGGCGCTCCCTCAGCACTGACCCTCTGACAGTGCCCACTCCCTCAGCACTGACCCTCCGACAGTGCCCACTCCCTCAGCACTGACTCTCCGACTGTGCCCACTCCCTCAGCACTGACCCTCCGACAGTGCGCACTCCCTCAGCACTGAACCTCTAACCATGCCCACTCCCTCAGCACTGACCCTCCGACAGTGCGACGCTCCCTCAGCACTCACCCTCCGACAGTGCCCACTCCCTCAGCACTGACCCTCCCACAGCGCCCGGTCCCTCAGCACTGACCCTCCGACAGTGCCCATTCCTTCTCATTGACCCTCTAACCATGATCTCTCCCTCAGCACTGACCCTCTAACCATGCCCACTCCCTCAGCACTGACCCCCCCGACTGTGCAGCCATTGCATCCAGGCGATGTAACTTGGCTTTTAATGTTTGCTGATTCAAAGCAAGATTTTGGAACCAGTTGAAGTTGGACTTTGTCGGGAGGCTTTCGAATACTGGAATATATTGTTGGCAGAGGGTGTGGTGTTTTGGGGCAGGAGTGAAGTGTGCATGCTGATGAAATGAGAACATTGCAGAATGCACAGATTGTTTGCTGGGTCAGTGATAACGGGCACTGCAGATGCTGGAGAATTCCAAGATAATCAAATGTGAGGCTGGATGAACACAGCAGGCCAAGCAGCTTCTCAGGAGCACAAAAGCTGACGTTTCGGGCCTAGGCCCTTCATGGGTCAGTGTGTTTGAAATCTACAGTGAGTGACAGGACGAGATATTGCTGTGAATTAGTTCCCTACAATGGCTGTCTCTGTGGGTCGTCTGCCTTTCTCCCAGAGTTCAGTTTCTCCTTTTTTCAAATATAAGCTCCTTAGCTTTTCATATTTTTCCTCAGGCATGAAGAAATAAAGCTGTGTTAACCCTGGTCCGCGTGTGTTAACGTGAATGTACTTGTGTTGTGTGGCTCACAGTGGAGAAAGATGCTCAGCCTCGCTGTGCCGCAGATTCTCGCTCTTTGCTAGCAGCCAGGAAACTGCTGTGAATCCAGAAGGCAGCTCACCTCCACCTTTTCAAGGGGCAACTAGGGTCGGGACAATAAATGCTGACCCAGCCAGTTACACCCACATCCCACAGGTAAATGAAAAGCAGATAAAGCCACAAAAAAAAAGTAGGACAGACTCCTCTTCATTGAAGTGTAATTATCTGAAAATCAGTGGGCTGTTTGTTATTTGAATCTCCAGAAGGAATGCGTGGCATTGCATTCTCTAGTCTTCATCGAACTCAGTGATTGATCCTTAGACTCATTGTTCTTAGCTGTTCTGAGCTACCATCATTATTCTTCTCTTAAATATGTTTAAGTTCTAATCTCTTGTTGCATTTAATGGTAATCAGGCTCATTAGCTAAAGAAAACGGGTTCAGCTGGACTCCTATTGAAGGGGAATCTATTTGGGTCTGGGAGGACCGTTGTTACAGTGAAAGTGCGCAGAACGTGGAATAACAAAACGGATTCTGCTCACCCCCTCCTCCTGCTGGATCAGTCAGGGGTCCCTCCTGAAACCATAACATACTGGGGAATTTCACCCAGGGATGGGTCAGAGTTATGGTTAGGGTCAGGGTCAGGGATAGGCTTAGGGATAGTGTTAGGCTCAGGGTTAGGGTTAGGGTTAGGGTTCGGGATAGGGTTAGGGTTAGGGTTAGGGATAGGGTTAGGGTTAGGGTTTAGGGTAAGGGCTAGGGTCAGGGTCAGGGATAGGCTTAGGGATAGTGTTAGGCTCAGGGTTAGGGTTAGGTTTAGAGTTAGGGTTAGGGTTAGGGTTAGGGTAAGGGTTAGGGTTAGGGTTAGGGTTAGGGTTAGGATTAGGGATAGGGTTAGGGTTAGGGTTAGGGTTAGGGTTAGGTTTAGGTTTAGGTTTAGGGTTAGGGTTAGGGTTAGGGTTAGGGTTAGGGTTAGGGTTAGGGTTAGGGTTAGGGTTAGGGTTTGGGTTAGGGTTAGGGTTAGGGTTAGGGTAAGGGTTAGGGTTAGGGTTAGGGTTAGGGTTAGGGTTAGGGTTATTTGGGGAATCCTACCTTACAGCTTTTGGCTAGTGCCATGTTTTCCAGAGGCTTTCCTGCGATATCTTACTTAACGCTCCCCCGTCCTTTCGTTACTGTCCCGTTTACCCGTCCTGTCAAAACGCCCTCTGACCCACCACTACCCTTGATCACCCCAGTGCCCACTGCGTGCCCATTTGTCCACGTTAATTCCGACCACAGGTTTTTATGGACAGAAGAGGAAATCATGTGCTAACCAAACAGGTAGAAGTTACAGTTAGCTCCTGTACACCAAACCGTGACCCCCCTCCCCACCACGTTCTCCACCCCACACAACGTCAACTCAAAGCTGCCATCTTGTCTCTGATGGTCCTCAATGATCCCTGAGCACCCAGCTGTCCTCAACAGGAATGCTGTATCGCCCAGCACAGCTGTCCCACATCGTGGGAGAAGAATCCTCCTCACGCCCCCTACCCATACCCCACGCACCCCCACCCACAGCCCCCACGAGGTCCACCATCTGGTGCCCCAACGTGCCCTGCTGCTGAACCAGTGGCAACTTCACTCCGCCCTGGGTGCACCATCCCCCGTCCCGGCGCTTCCTTGGCCGCTCCGCAACCCCACCCCTCCCCCCAACACGGGCGCATTCAGTAGACTCCGGCAGCATCCCAACAAGACGCTACCCCACCTCCCACCCCGCCACTCCCTGGGAAAGTAAAAGTTTAGGGCGGCACAGTGGCTCAGGGGGGTAGCACTGCTGCCTCACAGTGCCAGGGACCCGCCAGGAACCCGGTTCGATCCCACCCTCGGGCGACTGTCTGTGTGGAGTTTGCACATTCTCCCCGTGTCTGCATGGGTTTCCTCCGGGTGCTCCGGAATCCTTCCACAGTCCAACGATGTGCAGGCTGGGTAGATTGGCCATGCTAAATTACCCATAGTGCCCAGGGATGGGCAGGTTAGGGTGGATTGGCCATGCTAAATTACCCACAGTGCTCTGGGATGTGTAGATTAGGGTGGATTGGCCATGCTAAATTACCCATAGTGCCCAGGGATGTGTGGATGAGGTGGGTTATAAGGGGATGTGTCTGGGTGAGATGCCTTGAGGTTGAGAACGGACTTGTTGGGCCAAACGGCCTATTCTAAAACCTAATCGTCTGGACTTCCACCCATTTTCCCCGCACAGCCATTGCTCTGTTTGGCCTGGCACGGCTGTGTCCGGCCCTAGCCCCCGCCGGGTGTAGTGGAGACAACAAGTTGGATTGTGGGGTTTCTCTGTCGGCCTCAGGATTTTAAGAAAAAGATTCTGGCGTTTCCTGTGGGTTTCCCTTCCAACGCTCAGTGCCAAAACACATCCTACCCTCACCCTGTTGCAGCTCCAACCCTTGGTTCTCACCTCCACGCTGTGGTTTCTGGTCTGAGTTTGGGGAAGGGTGGGGTAATGTGTGTGGGTGTCCACCCCACCGTCTGTTCCTCACCCTCGGTTACCTGCCCTTCTTCCTCCTCGGGCTGGTCCTTGTCTGGCTCCGGTCTCTGGCTCCTGCTCTTGCTCCAGGCGCCTCTCTGCTTCTCTCAGGAGGGCTGTGTCTCTTGGAGTAGTGTTGAAGGGTTAGGGGGTGGGCTCTTGGGTTTATATGGTGGGACGGGTGCAGCCAATCCCCTTCCCCAGGAGACCTCACGTCACAGGGCCGGTGAAAGCCAACAATGTGGTTATGGTCTACGTGGCCTCACGACAGCTGTCAGTATAAAGTGCAAACAATACCGCAACAGGATTGGCTAGCAAAGATCCCAGGAACACCGTGTGCACAGGCTCGATTGGACAACTGCCAGATCTGGCCAATCAGGAATCGAGGTAGCCAGTCATGGCAGATGGGCTGAATGGCCTCCTTCCACTCCAATGCCTTACAATGTTCTGTTTGCATCAGGAATGAAGTAGACAGGGTGGAAAAATAAAGGATTGCAGGGTGGCTCAGCAGTTCGCACTGCTGCCTCACAGTGCCAGGGATCCGGGTTCGGATCTCGGTTCTGATCCCACCCGCAGGCGAATGGAGTTTGCACGTTCTCCCTGTGTCTGCGTGAGTTTCCTCCGGGTGCACAGGTTTCCTCCCACAGTCCAAAGATCTGCAGGTTCGGGTGGATTGGCCGTGCTAAATTACCCATAGTGCCCAGGGATGTGCGGGTTAGGGCGGGTTGGCCGTGCTAAATTACCCATAGTGCCCCAGGGATGTGCGGGTTAGGGTGGATTGGCTGTGCTAAATTACCCATAGTGCCCAGGGATGTGCAGGTTAGGGTGGGTTGGCCGTGCTAAATGACCCATAGTGCCCAGGGATTTGCAGGTTAGGGTGGATCGGCCGTGCTATATTACCCATAGTGCCCAGGGATGTGTAGGTTAGGGTGGGTTGGCCGTGCTAAATTACCCATAGTGCCCCAGGGATGTGCAGGTTAGGGTGGATTGGCCGTGCTAAATTACCCATAGTGCCCAGGGATGTGCAGTTTAGGGTGGATTGGCCATGCTAAATTACCCATAGTGCCCAGGGGTGTGCAGGTTAGGGTGGATTGGCCATGCTAAATTACCCATAGTGCCCAGGGATGTGCAGGTTAGGGTGGATTGGCCATGCTAAATTACCCAGAGTGCCCAGGGATGTGCAGGTTAGGGTGGATTGGCCATGCTAAATTACCCATAGTGCCCAGGGATGGGCCGGTTAGGGTGGGTTGGCCATGCTAAATTACCCATAGTGCCCAGGGATGGGCCGGTTAGGGTGGATTGGCCGTGCTAAATTACCCATAGTGCCCAGGGATGGGCCGGTTAGGGTGGATTGGCCATGCTAAATTACCCATAGTGCCCAGGGATGGGCCGGGTTAGGGTGGATTGGCTGTGCTAAATGACTACCTTACATGAAGACGTAGGAATTCAGAGCAGGAATAGGCCACTCAGCCCCTTGACTCTGCTCTGCTATTCAGGCTCTAAAGGACAGAGCTGCTCGACTGTGTCTGTGGCAGGTGGTGAGGGGAAAAACATACTTGACCTCGTCCTCACCAATCTGCCAGCTGTAGGCACATCTCTGGGCATAGCCTGGCATTTGTGTGGTGCAAATGTTACTTTTCACTTGTCAGCCCAAGCCTGAATATTTTCCAGGTCTTGTTGCTCGTGAACACGGACTGCTTCAGTATTTGGGGGGTCGCGAATGCTGAACATTGTACCATCATCGGCAAACATCCCACTTCTGACCTTCTGATGGAGGGAAGGGCATTGACGCAGCAGCCGAAGATGAGGAACTCCTGCAGAGATGTCCTGGAGCTGAGGTGACTGATCTCCCACAAAAACCATCATCTCCCACTGTGCCCAGTATGACTCCAGCAGAGGAGAGCTTGTACCCTGGTACGCATTGATTCCAGTTTTGTTTGGGCTCCTTGATGCCACACTCGGTTGAATGCAGCCTGGGTATCAAGGGCTGTCACTCTCACCTCACCCTGTGGGATTCAGGTCATTTGTCCATGTGTGAAGCACAAAGGCAGCTCACCCCCACCTTCTCAAGTGGCAGCTAGGCACAGGCAGTGAATTGTGATCAGAGACAGTAGGAACTGCAGATGCTGGAGAATCCAAGATAACAAAGTGTGAAGCTGGATGAACACAGCAGGCCCAGCAGCATCTCAGGAGCAAAAAGCTGACGTTTCGGGCCTAGACCCTTCATCAGAAACAAAAATTACTACAGACAGTAAATGTTGGTTTTGTGGGTCTCGGGGTGTTTTCTGGGATTTTATCATGTTGTAACCACGTTCCAAGATGAACAACAAGTTTCTTTTGTTAAAAACCAAAAGAACTGCAGATACTGTAAATCAGGAATGAAAACAAAGTCGCTGGAAAAGCTCAGCAGGTCTGGCGGCTTCAGTTAGAGTGACCCTCCCTCAGTCCTGAAACATTATCTCTGATTTTTGTTCTTTCATCCTGGGGGATAAAGCCTCATACTTCCCACTCTGTCCGTGCCATTCACAATCTCATAAATTTCTATCTGGTCGCCCCCTCAACCTCCAGCCTGCCAGTGAAAATAAACCCAGTCTCTCCAACCTTCCTTCTTAGCTAAAATCCCCCCCATACCAGGCACCATCCTGGTAAACTGTTTCTGTACCCTCTCCAGAACATCCACATCCTCCTGGTAGTGTGGCAGCCAGAACTGTACGCAATAACTTGAATGATTAAAAAATTGCCAGAACATAGTGTTCTGTATCTTTAAGGAGCAATTTAGTGGTTGCATGAAGAACACAGCTCTCTCTGGAACCCTGAAAGTTTCTTCCCTTGCAGGCTTTTCATCATGGTCAGATAAAATCTAACTGGTAAAGAAAAATCACAATAAATAATTTAATGCGTTTCCTCTATTCATTTGACTCTCCTGATTTGCATTCGGTTTAAGAGTTTTAAACAAAATGGATTTCTTCAGAAGCTGCAAGGACTGATTCACCAAATTTGCTGCTTCCATTTTTTGGCCAAATATTGATTGTTTGTTTGCAGGAATGTTTAACCACAGCGAATTGTATTTTCTGGGACAGAAGGATCAAGTTTGGAACTCTGAAAACATTGTACTAGCGAAGTTGTTTGAGCAAAAACTATCAGGAAGGTATACCTTCAGAAACCTGCGCAGGTCAATATCAGAGAGTTGAAAATAAGTTGAAACAAAGGGAGATTCTGTGAGATTATTCTTCTCATGAGGAGAAAAGTGGTTTTTATCTTTGATAGAAAGAGGAAGCGTGGACTGAATTATGTTTAAGAACTGAGCAATCCTTTTATATCAGGAAGGAACCAACTACTCCGTTCAAGTCTGCTCATTTATAATTCCCAAAATATCACAATATCCTCGGAGACATTTGAACTAACTGCACAGCTTAAGTCAGAGAATCTAGATTTCCCAATCTATCACAGAGTTTTGCAGTTTCTGTATTGTCAGAGACTTTTGAACTAAATGCACAGTTTAAGTCTGAGAACATAGAATTCCCAATCGAAGTGAACGTTTTGCAGTTTCTGTATTGCTGGAGAGGTTGAATTGACGGATCTGCCGGAGTTTGGGGAGAATGGATGGTGTCATTGTTGCTCAGTTGGCTGCAGGGGCAGGGAATTGACAAAGTGTGACCAATCTGACCAGTCCAGGGCTTACAGTGTGCAGTAAATAATCACTTATCCCTAACCCTAACCCAAGCTCGTTTTAGCCAAATCGCTGAGCCCGGATACACAGAAATATTTTCTGAAGAAGGGTCCTCGACCTGAAACATCAAGCTGATGCTGCCTGGCCTGCTGTGTTCCTCCAGCTCCACACCATGTTATCTCTGACTCCAGCATCGGCCATTCCTACTGTCTGTAGGTGCTGACACATGGGTTGTCATCCTAATCCCGAGAACAGTTACCGCGCTCCCCACCTCCCCCTCAACAACTTCATAGATTTAGCCTCAAAAACTATTTGTAACTCTGATAACAAAGTCTGTTACTTGTTATTCATTTTGTTCGCGAGCTGGGCCCAGCATTTATTGCCCATCCCTAGTTGTCCCTTGGGAAGGGGGGGTCAGCTGCCTTCTTCCCTCCTTGATTGGGGGGCTGTTAATCTGGTCCAGTCAGGGAGCCCTGGCTGACAGATATAAGCAGGAGCGTCAAGGGATGTATCTTTGTTCCTTATGGAGATGTAGCACAACTTTCACATTGAGAGCAATCTCCATCGTGCTGTGTGACACTATCATCGTGCTCAAGGGGACAGACTTCACACAGAGCTAGCAACTCAAGACTGGGCATCCACGAGGCGCTGTGGGCCACCAACAGCAGCAGGATTGTACTCCAGCACAATCTGTAACCTCATGGCCCGGCATATCCCCCATTCGACCATTATCAACCGCAGCCTGGCAGGTTGATGAGGATGAGGTCAAGTCTGTTTCTCCCTCTTGTTGGTTCCCTCACCACCTGCCGCAGACACAGTCTAACAGCTCTGTCCTTTAGGACCCGACCAGCTCGATCTGCCGTCCTGCTGCCGAGCCTCTCTCGGTGGTGGGCATTGAAATCCCCCACCCAGAGCACATTTTGTGTCCTTGCCATTCTCAGTGCTTCCTCTCAGTGTTGTTCAACATTGAGGAGAGACTGGCCCATCAGCTGAGAACAATGCCTGGTATGGAGGGAAGGTCTCATGAGGAAAGGCTGAGGGACTTGAGGCTGTTTTCATTAGAGAGAAGAAGGTTGAGAGGTGACTTAATTGAAACATATAAAATAATCAGAGGGTTAGATAGGGTGGATAGGGAGAGCCTTTTTCCTAGGATGGTGACGGCGAGCACGAGGGGGCATAGCTTTCAATTGAGGGGTGAAAGATATAGGACAGATGTCAGAGGTAGTTTCTTTACTCAGAGAGTAGTAAGGGAATGGAACGCTTTGCCTGCAACGGTAGTAGATTCGCCAACTTTAGGTACATTTAAGTCATCATTGGATAAGCATATGGACGTACATGGAATAGTGTAGGTTAGATGGGCTTCAGATCGGTATGACAGGTCGGCACAACATCGAGGGCTGAAGGGCCTATATTGTGCTGTAATGGTCTATGTTCTAACATAGAACAGTGCAGGCCCTTCGGCCCTCGATGTTGTGCCGAACTTTTACCCTAATCCTAAGGTCTATCTCACCTCCACCCCTAATTATACTATCATCCATATGCCTGTCTAATAGCCGCTTAAATGCCCCTAATGAGGCCAACTCCAGCAATGCATTCCACATCCCTCCCACTCTCTGAGTAAAGAACCTACCTCTGACATCTCCCCTATATCTACTATGCCCCCTCATAATAGCTATCTCCACCCTGGAAAAAGTCTCTGGCTGGCTACTCTATCTATACCTCTGATCATTTTATGCACCTCTATCAAGTCACCTCTCATCCTTCGTCGTTCTAAAGAGAAAAGCCCTAGCTCTCTCGACCTTTCCTCATAAGGCCTTCCCTCCATTCCAGGCAACATCCTGGTAAATCTCCCCTGCACCCTTTCCAATGCTTCCACATCTTTCCTGTAACGAGGCGACCAGAACTGGGCACAATACTCCAGATGTGGACAAACCAGGCTTTTGTACAGCTGGAGCATAACTTCACAGCTCTTGAACTCAATCCCTCTATTAATGAAAGCTAACACACCATACGCTTTCTTAACAACTCTATCCACCTGGGTGGCAGCTTTCAGGGAACTGTGAACATGAACCCCAAGGTCCCTCTGCTCCTCCACACTGCCAAGAATCTTTCCGTTAACCCTGTATTCTGCTTTCAAGTTTGTCCTTCCAAAATGAATCACCTCTCACTGAGGGAGGACGGTATGGGGTAATCAGCAGAAAGTTTCCTTGCCCATGTTTAACCTGAAGCCATGAGACTTCATGGGGTCCAGAGTCAATGTTGAGGACCCCCAGAGCAACTCCCTCCCGACCGTATCCCACTGTTCCACCCACCTCTGCTGGGTCTGTCCTGGCCGTGGGACACCACATATCCAGAGACAGTGATGCTGGTGTCTGGGACCTTGTAAGGTATGATTCTGTGAGTATGACTATATCGGGGTGTTGCTTAGAATTGAGTGGAGAAAGTGAATCGAGCTGGCTGATAAAACAGCAACAATTGGGAATCAGAGCTATGAAGTCCTGGTATGCTTCGGTAACAAGTCAATTCACCATTAACATACATTGTAGTGAACTTGAAATGAGGAAATTGAGATGAGAGCAGTTAAATTGTCATACATTTGACAAGGGAGAGCCAGTGGATGTGGTCTATTTGGGTTTCCAAAAGGTCTTTAACAAGGTGCTGTACAGAAGTTTCCTAAATGCAACCAGAGCCCATGGTGTCAGGGGCAAAGTAGTGGCAAGGGTAGAGGATTGGCGGTTGGGGGGGGGGGTGCGCAGGGGGAGATGGTAAGTGAAAGGGACAAGTCTAGGATGCTCAGTAATGCAGATCAGAATCCCTTTGAGGTCTCTCTGACACAGACTCTGTGAGGAAATGAACAAACTAAGGGAAGGGAGCAGTGTTTGATGGGGTTGTTGGGGGGTGGTGGGAGGTGTGAATGTTCATGACTCTGGGAGTGACCAGAACCAGGGGTCACAGTATGAGGATTCAGGACAGACCATTTAGGGTAGAGATGAGGAGACATGGACATGAGGAGAGTGGTGATCCTGTGGAATTCATTACCACAGGAAGTAGTCGATGCCAAAACACTGAATGTATTCAAGAGGCGACTAGATGTAACACTTGGAGGGGAAATAGGATCAAAGGTTCGGGGGAGAAGGCAGGATGAGGCTGTTGAGTTGGACAATCAGCCATGATCATGAAGAATTGTGGGGCAGGCATGAGGGGCTGAGTGGCCTCCTCCTGCTCCTGTCTTCTATGTTTCTATGTTTACCTGGTAAAATGAGGGCAGATGACCCCCCACAACTACCCTGGAGACTTCATGTCACCTGGCAGGCAGGCAGAACTGACAAATCCCTAAGGTGTACGTGGCCAAACTTTAACCAGTCAATAAACCCCAATGCGATTGGCTGGTGTCTCATGCATGAAGAGCCCAGGAACAGCGTGTGATTGGACGACTGCCAAAGCCATCCAGTCAGGGAATGTGGCCCATGCTATTGGTTACTGTCAGGATGACGTTTGTGTGGGGGCTGTGGGGTGATCGTTTCTGGGCCTGACTGATGGACGTTTCCACCCCCCCCCACCCCACCCCATCCCCCGTCCCAGCCTATTAAACAGTGCCTCGAGTGGTTTGGGACAGAAATACCCCAAACCCTGTGTGTAAGCCCCTTTCAACCCCCGAATGCACAGTCAAAATCAGAGTTAACATTTCACCCTCCCTCGGAATCGAGGGGAAAGGGCGAGGAAAATAGTCATGAGGAATGTCGGATCAGCCTTGATCCTATTGGATGGGGGAGCAAGCTCAAGGGGCCATAGGTTTAAGGTGAGGCGGGGGGGTGGGGGTCTGAGGGTGCAGAGGGTGGTGCGTGTATGGAGTGAGCTGCCAGAGGAAGCACAGAAGGTAAAATCACTTTGCTGGGCCCTTTCAAATCCAATATAAGCCCATCCTTAAGATTCTGCCCTGGGTTGGCCGTTTCATTCATTAAAGGTGATGCCTAAACCTTATGTGCTCCACCTGACAACTTTCTCCACTCGGACAATGTCCATTTCCATGCAGAAGGTGGGGGGGGGGGGGGTGTCTAAGGAACAAACAAAAGAGAGAGAAGAGCAGTTAGACAGACAAAGGATTGGACAATGGTCTGCTTAAGAGACTGAATAGCCAACAACAAGCTATGTTTAATTACAGACCTTAGCAACACTGCGTTCGTTTCTGGTCAGAGACAGTCGGAACTGCAGATGCTGGAGAATCCGAGATAACAAGGAGTAGAGCTGGACGAACACAGCAGGCCAAGCAGCACCAGAGGAGCAGGAAGGCTGACGTTTCCGGCCTAGACCCTTCATCAGAAAGATCTCCCTGCTACAGGAAGGATGGTGTGAAACTTGAAAGGGCTCAGAAAAGATTTACAGGGATGTTGCCAGGGTCGGAGGGTTTGAGCTACAGGGAGGGGCTGGATAGGCTGGGGCTATTTTCCCTGGAGCGTCGGGGGCTGAGGGGTGACCTTATAGAGGTTTATAAAATCGTGAGGGGCATGGATAGGGTGAATAGACAAGGTCTTTACACCCCAGGGTAGGGGAGTCCAAAACTAGAGAGGCATAGGTTTAAGGTGAGAGGGGAAAGATTTAAAAGAAACCTAACTCATCCGTGCTGACCCAGATATCCTAAATCAATCCAGTCCCATTTCCCAGCATTTGGCCCATATCCCTCTAACCCCTTCCTATCCATGTCCCCATCCAGGTGCCTTTTAAATGCTGTAACTGTACCAGCCCCCACCACTTCCTCTGGCAGCTCATTCCATACACGCACCACCCTCTGTGTGAAAAAGTTACCCCTCAGATCCCTTTTAAACCTTGCCCCTCTCACCTTAAACCTGTGCCCCTTTAGCCTACACCCCCTTCCAATAGGATCAGGGATGATCCAACATTCCTCACAACTATTTCCCCGCCCTTTCCCCTCGATTCCGAGGAAGGGTGGCTGGACCTGAAATTTTAACTCTCATTTTTTTCTTCGCAAAAGCTGAGCTTTTCCAGCAACTTCAGATCTTTATCCCCCTCAATTCCCGACTGATCCAGAGTCTCTCAATCTCAACCTTAATTATACACGGGGACTCTGCCCCCACAGCTCTCTGGGGCAATGTGTTCCAAAGACACTCCTCCCTATCTCAGCCTGAAATTGGTGCCCCTTTGTTCTGAGACTATACCCTCTGGTCCTAGACTCTCCCTCGAGGGGAAACACCCCTTCAGCATCGACCCTGTCAAACCCCTTCAGAACCCTCGATGAGATCACCTCTCATTCTTCTCAACTGCGGGGAGTAAAGTCCCAACCTGCTTATCCTGTCCCCGGCACACAATCCCTCCTCAATCAGGGCTAAAAAGCGTCAGAAGATTTTGTGACATGAGACAGAGAGGACAATTCACAGTTCAAAATAGCGCTGAGGAAGTTTGTCCCAAAAATAGACTTTCGATCAAATGATTTAAAACTATCGCAATGTTCCAGGGAAAGGAAACTGTCAAACTAATATATATACTGAGAGAGTCAGAGAATGTGGAGAGAGAGAGATGGAACAGAAGGAAGGAGAAAGAGAAAGATGTGGAGGAAGAGGAGGAGAGAGAAAGAGAAAGGCAGACAGAAAGACACTGAGTGAGAGAGACAGGGACAGGGAGAAAGACAGAGAGATAGAGAAACTCAGGAACAGAGAGAAAGAGAGAGAGAGCGACAGACAGAGGGACAGAGAGAGAGATAGAGAGGAACAGAGGGATAGAGAGACAGATAGAGAGAGAGATTGAGATATAGAGAGATTGAGAGGAACAGAGGGACAGAGAGACAGATAGAGCGAGAGAGAGACAGAGGGATGGAGAGAGATAGCGATAGAGAGATTGAGAGGAACAGATAAATAGATAGAGGCAGAGAGAGCAGTGATAGAGTAAGTAAAATTGAGCAATAGACAGTTTTAATAACAGAGACAATGGGAACTGCAGATGTTGGAGAATCCGAGATAACAAAGTGTGGAGCTGGATGAACACAGCAGGCCAAGCAGCATCTCAGGAGCACAAAAGCTAACGATTTGGGGAACGGTCTAGTCCTGAAACATCAGCTTTTGTGCTCCTGAGACGCTGCTTGGCCTGCTGTGTTCATCCAGCCCCACACCTTGTTATCTTAGCTTTAATAACAGAACAAGTTCTAATTTGAGTGCTCAGTGTGGTTTGGGCCATTTCTCAATCATTGCACTGAGTCAGTAGGAGCTGGCTATAAGTGGGGCAGTGCCCTGCTCTGAGCACCGTACAGTGCAGTGAATAGCTGTTGTTTCCTGTCTTTCAGTCCACATGTGCATCCTTTATCGAGGTCAGTCCTAACGTCAGCCCACAGCCTGGATCCCTCCAACACAGTCAGACCCTAACAGCACAGACTGTCCCATCCATACATGGTCAGGGAGAGGGGATACACACAGCTGGCTCTGAGAGGGAGGGATGGAGATGGAGAGAGGGAGGGTGGGAGGGGGAAAGGGGGAGAGAGTGGGAGAGAGACTGAGATAGGCAGACAGAGAGAGAAAGGGAGAGGGAGAAGGACAGAGGAAAAGAGACAGAGAGGGAGACAGAGGGAGTGGGAGAGAGGGAAAAAGAGACTGACATACAGAGAGAGAGAGACATAGAGGGAGAGATACTGTGAAACACAGACAGACAGATAGTGACAGAGACAGAGAGAGAGAGAGAGACAGAGAGTGGGGGAGAGAGAGAGAGAGAAACAGACGGCGAGAGATGAGAGAGAGATAACAGAGAGGAAGAGTAAGAACGAGAGAAAAAGAAAGAGAGACTCAGAGAGATGGAATGAGGCAGAGCGGAGAGAGTGAGAGTCCTAAAATCTCTATTCATTTCCATTCTAAAGCTGAAAAGCACCTGCCAGCATCACAAAGATGTTATACCCACTTGAGACTGTCAATCAAACTGTGAGGTGACAGGCAACCAGCTGTGATAATGATAGTTTGTGCCCCACCACTAATGTAATACAATTCCAGACATATCCCTGAACACAGGCTGGGTGACAGGAGACACTAAGCTTGTTTGAAATTGCTGACCATAATGAGCAGGAACCTGATTGCAACAGCTGATCGGTTGCACGAGGGATCGCTGATGCCCTTCACACAGCCTCTTTTTCCCAAAGACAGTTGGCAGCTAACATTCCCCAAAACACGGCAGCAGAGCTTTCCAAAAGGTTTCCCTACCTCTGCAGAGTGTTCTGGAGAGTCCACCCACTCTCCTGCCTGTAACCAGGGATGTGGCGCAGCCAGTTAGGAGAAGCCTGTCATGCTAAGTGTGCTTCAGTGAGGTGTTTGATAAGGTCCCACATGGTGATCTGGTGAATAAGGCCAGATCACATGGGATCCAGGGAGAGCTAGCCGACTGGATACAGAATGGGCTTGAAGGTCGGAGACAGAGGGAGGCGGGGTGAGGGTTGTGTTTCAGACTGGAGGCCTGTGAGCAGTGGAGTTTAATTGAGATAAATGTGAGGCGCTGCATTTTGGAAAGGCACATCAGGTCTTCCCTGGACTGATCTATCCCCTCCCTACCTCCCCACCTATACTCTCCTCTCCACCTATCTTCTTTTCTCTCCATCTTCGGTCCGCCTCCCCATCTCTCCCTATTTATTCCAGTTCCCTCTCCCCAACCCCGTCTCTGATGAAGGGTCTAGGCCCGAAACGTCAGCTTTTGTGCTCCTGAGATGCTGCTTAGCCTGCTGTGTTCATCCAGCCTCACATTTTATTATCAGGGCAGGACTTATACACTTCATGGTAAGGTCCTGGGGAGTGTTACTGAACAAAGAGACCTTGGGGGGGCAGGAATATAGTTCCTTGAAAGTGGAGTCGCAGGTAGACAGGGCGGTGAGGAAGGTGTTCGGTACGCTTGCCTTTATTGGTCAGTGTGTTGAGTATAGGGAGTTGGGACGGTCATGTTGGGGCTGTACAGGACATTGGTTAGGGCCACTTTTGGAATACTGTGTCCAATCCCGGTCTCCCTGCTACAGGAAGGTTGGTGTGAAACTTGAAAGGGCTCAGAAAAGATTTACAGGGATGTTGCCAGGGTCGGAGGGTTTGAGCTACAGGGAGGGGCTGGATAGGCTGGGGCTATTTTCCCTGGAGCGTCGGGGGCTGAGGAGTGACCATATAGAGGTTTATAAAACCATGAGGGGCATGGATAGGGAGAATAGACAAGGTCTTTCCCCCCAGGGTGGGGGAGTCCAAAACTAGAGGGGCATAGGTTTAAGGTGAGAGGGGAAAGATTTAAAAGGGACCTAAGGGGTAACTTTTTCACACAGAGGGTGGTGCGTATATGGAATGAGCTGCCAGAGGAAGTGGTGGGGGCTGGTACAGTTACAGCATTTAAAAGGCATCTGGATGGGGACATGGATAGGAAGGGGTTAGAGGGATATGGGCCAAATGCTGGGGAATGGGAACGGATTAATTTGGAATATCTGGTCAGCACGGACGAGTTGTACCGAGGAGTGTTCCTGTGCACTGCATAACACTCTGACGCTATGAGATGAGCAATGAATCTGGTTAAATGTAGGTGAGTCGTGTGATGTGAAACATCACCCCTTCCCCCGTCTAGGAACCGCTGATGTGGAAAGTACACAGTGATCCCTTCTCCACACACCTTTGGGTTGGTTTATCTGAAGAGACAGTTCCGAACACAACAAATATTCAGGCTCTTGCCCTTTGGTCACGAGGTATCCTGCTGTGACCATGTCACAGTGTCTCAGTGTTTCTGAGACTTTAATTTTCTTTATTCATTCACAGGATGAGGGCGTCGCTGGTCGGGCAGCATTTACTGCCCGTCCCTAATTGCCCAGGGGGCAGCTCAGAGTGAACCACATTGCTGTGGGGCTGGAGTCACATGCAGGCCCAGACCAGATTAAGGACGGCAGTTACCTTCCCTACAGGGCATTAGTGAACCAGGTGGGTTTTTCCTGACAATCGACACTGGATTCATGCTCATCATTAGATTCTTAATTCCAGATATTTATTTAATTCAAATTCCACCACCTGCCTGGGCAGGATTCGAAATCGGGTCTTGGGACGTGTGTGTGTGTGTGTGTGTGTGTGTGTGTGTGTGTGTGTGTGTGTGTGTGTGTGTGTCTGTGTGTGAGGCAGAGTGTGTGTGTGTGTGTGTGTGTGTGTGTGTGTGTGTGTGTGTGTGTGTGAGGCAGAGTGTGTGTGTGTGCGCGCGCACGCGTGTGTGTGTGTGTGAGGCAGAGTGTGTGTGTGTGTGTGTGTGTGTGTGAGGCAGAGTGTGTGTGTGTGTGTGTGTGTGCGTACGTGGGTGTGTGTGTGTGTGTGAGCGTGTGTGTGTGAGAGGGAGAGTGTGTGTGTGTGAGTGTGTGTGTGTGAGTGTGTGTGAGAGAGTGTGTGTGAGAGTGTGTGCGTGAGAGTGTGTGTGTGTGTGTGAGTGTATGTGTGAGTGAGTGTGTGTGTGTGAGAGAGTGTGTGTGAGAGTGTGTGCGTGAGTGTGTGTGTGTCCGTGTGTGTGTGTGAGAGTGTATGTGTGAGTGAGTGTGTGTGTGTGTGTGTGTGTGTGTGTGTGTGTGTGTGTGTGTGTGTGTGTGTGAGTGTGTGTGTGTGTGTGTGTGTGTGTGTGTGTGTGAGAGAGTGTGTGTGAGAGTGTGTGCGTGAGTGTGTGTGTGTCTGTGTGTGTATGTGAGTGTATGTGTGAGTGAGTGTGTGTGTGTGTGTGAGTGTGTGTGAGTGTGTGAGAGAGTGTGTGTGAGAGTGTGTGCGTGAGTGTGTGTGTGTCCGTGTGTGTGTGAGAGAGTGTATGTGTGAGTGAGTGTGTGTGTGAGTGTGTGTGTGTGTGTGTGTGTGTGTGTGAGAGTGTATGTGTGAGTGAGTGTGAGTGTGTGTGTGAGTGAGTGTGTGTGAGCGTGTGTCTGTGTGTGTGTGTGAGAGTGTATGTGTGAGTGAGTGTGAGTGTGTGTGTGTCTGTGTGTGAGCGTGTGTCTGTGTGAGTGTGTGTATCTAACTCTGTGTTAGTCAGCGTCTAGCTCTGAGTCCGTGTGGCACCCTCTCCCACACAGATATCACACTTGTCTTGCTCTTCTGGGGCAAGTTTGAAACCATCCCTTGGCCTGCAGGAGCAGATATGACCCCCTCCCTCCCTCGCCCTGCAGGAGCAGATATGACCCCCCTCCCTCCCTCGCCCTGCAGGAGCAGATATGACCCCCCTCCCTCCCTCGCCCTGCAGGAGCAGATATGACCCCCCCTCCCTCCCTCGCCCTGCAGGTGCAGATATGACCCCCTCCCTCCCTCGCCCTGCAGGAGCAGATATGACCCCCCTCCCTCCCTCGCCCTGCAGGAGCAGATATGACCCCCCGCCCTCCCTCGCCCTGCAGGAGCAGATATGACCCCCCGCCCTCCCTCGCCCTGCAGGAGCAGATATGACCCCCGCCCTCCCTCGCCCTGCAGGAGCAGATATGACCCCCCTCCCTCCCTCGCCCTGCAGGAGCAGATATGACCCCCCGCCCTCCCTCGCCCTGCAGGAGCAGATATGACCCCCCGCCCTCCCTCGCCCTGCAGGAGCAGATCTGACCCCCCGCCCTCCCTCGCCCTGCGGGAGCAGATCTGACCCCCCGCCCTCCCTCGCCCTGCGGGAGCAGATCTGACCCCCCGCCCTCCCTCGCCCTGCGGGAGCAGACATGGCCCCCTCCCCCGCCACGTCGCTGCCTGGGTGTGGGGATGAATTGGGTTCTCTCTGAGCTGACCACAGAGCACTTTGACGGAAGAAGAGATTGCTTGGTCAGAGGCTTGTTATAACGGCACGCCACTTCCTCATGCACATCGAGCCGGCCTGCTCCAGGGTTGCACCGATAGCAGCTCCCCTCGCGCCCGGCGATCCCACTCAGTGCCCGCATCGCGCCAGGCTCCAACCAGATCCAGGTCCGTTCCTCCAGCCGGATGGCAAACAGCCGGATTCACACACTCCGCACTGCCACCCTCCTCCTCGCCACCATCTTCGGTAAGTCCTTCATTATCTACGTAACTCCCTCCCTCACCCACCTCTATCACCGTAACTCCCTCCCTCACCCACCTCTATCACCGTAACTCCCTCTCTCACCCTCCTCTATCATCGTAACTCCCTCCCGCACCTTCCTCTATCACCGTAACTCCCTACCGCACCCTCGTCTATCACAGTAACTCCCTCCCTCACACTCCTCTATCACCGTAACTCCCTCCCTCACCCTCCTCTATCATCGTAACTCCCTCCCGCACCTTCCTCTATCATCGTAACTCCCTCCCCGCACCCTCCTCTATCATCGTAACTCCCTCCCAAACTCTCCTCTATCATCGTAACTCCCTCCCTCACCCTCCTCTATCATCATAACTCCCTCCCTCACCCTCCTCTATCACCGTAACTCCCTCCCTCACCCTCCTCTATCACCGTAACTCCCTCCCTCACCCTCCTCTATCATCATAACTCCCTCCCTCACCCTCCTCGATCACTGTAACTCCCTCCCTCACCCTCCTCTATCATCGTAACTCCCTCCCGCACCCTCCTCTATCATCATAACTCCCTCCCGCACCCTCCTCGATCACCGTAACTCCCTCCCGCACCCTCCTCGATCACTGTAACTCCCTCCCTCACCCTCCTCTTCAACGTAACTCCATCTCTCACCCTTCATTATCTCCGTAACTCCCTCCCTCACCCTCGCCTTCACCATAACTCCCTCCCGCACCCTCCTCGATCACTGTAACTCCCTCCCTCTCCCTCCTCTATCACTGTAACTCCCTCAATCACCCTCGTCTATCACCGTAACTCGCTCCCTCACCCTCCTCTATCACCGTAACGCCCTCCCTCACCCTCCTCTTCACCGTAACTCCCTCCCTCACCCTCCTCTTCACCGTAACTCCCTCCCTCACCCTCCTCTATCACCGTACCTCCCTCCCTCACCCTCGTCTATCACTGTAACTCCCTCCCTTACCCTCCTCTATCATCGTAAATCTCTCCCGCACCCTCCTCTAACACCGTAACTCCCTCCCTCACCGTCCTCTATCATCGTAACTCCCTCCCGCACCCTCCTCTATCACTGTAACTCCCTCCCGCACCCCTCAATATTGCCAAATCTCATTCTCTCCCTCGCAACTCTCTCATTGTATCCCCCTCCATCCACTACACCCTCCCTATCTCTGTAACCCCCTCCATCCCCTACACCCTCCCTATCTCTGTAACCCCCTCCAGCCCCTACACCCCCTCCCTATCTCTGTAACCCCCTCCATCCCCTACACCCTCCCTATCTCTGTAACCCCCTCCAGCCCCTACACCCCCTCCCTATCTCTGTAACCCCCCCCAGCCCCTACACCCCCTCCCTATCTCTCTAACCCCCTCCAGCCCCTACACCCCCTCCCTATCTCTGTAACCTCCTCCAGTCCCTACACCCCCTCCCTATCTCTGTAACCCCCCCCAGCCCCTACACCCCCTCCCTATCTCTGTAACCCCCCCCAGCCCCTACCCCCTCCCCCACCGTCTCTGCTTCTCCGGCGACTTTCTGTTTTGTTCCTGATTTGCAGCTTCTGCAGTTCTTTCGGTTTTTATTTAATTTGCCAGTTTCCTCACGCAACAGGAATTAGTGACCCCCTCGGGGTTTTCCCCGGGAACGGACGGTGCTCACTGTTAGACGTGCTTTATATTCTGTATTTAATTGAATTCTTATTGGGGAGGGGGATTTGAACTCATGCCCAGCACCTGGGCCCGGGGTGGGGTCAGGGACCACAGTCCAGGGGCATTAGAATGAGCTGCAGTCTGCCCCTGGGTGGGGCACGTAACCATTGTTAGGCCAAAGCCGGTAGGAAGAGTCAAAGTATACAATGGTCTCATCTGCATTCAGCACAGGATAGCACTCAAGGGGGGCAGAACGCCCTTCTGTTCCTGGGTAACAGGCTGGAAGAAGGGGGCTGAATGGCCTCCTTTTCCTGGGGAACGGGCTGGAGGAAGGAGCTGAATGGCCTCCCATCCCTGTGTAACAGGCTGGAGGAAGGGGGCTGAATGGCCTCCCGTCCCTGTGTAACAGGCTGGAGGAAGGGGGCTGAATGGCCTCCCGTCCTTGGGGAACGGGCTCGGAGAGGAAGCGGGAGGAGGGAGGTGCTGAATGAGCGGGTGTTTGCTATAGATTAAGGTCCCGAGCACCTCAAGGCGCTGTCCCGGCAGAGCCAGCCCTCAGATGAGAGGAGGAATGGCTGCCTGGTGTCACTAGCCCTGAGGGACAGGACGCTCCCTGTTCCTGAAAACACCCACAAATGAAGGAATTCCCCGGCGGAAAGTCGCCAGGAAGTGCCCTGCGTGGTGCCACAGCTGCAGGAAAGCACCTTGTTCAGACATGCCAGTGGGCGGCAACACCAATACAGTCGGTTGTTGTTGAGTTTGCAGCAGGGATGGCGCTTTTCTTGAAGCGAGTCTCCTGCAGCCCATCAGCGCATTGAGGTGGGGGAGGGTGAGGGTGGCGGGGGGATGGCAGGGAAGGTTGGTTACGGTGTCAGACCCCGGGAGATCCCCGAACATCCCTCACCCCCTCCAGCCCCTACACCCCCTCCCTATCTCTGTAACCCCCTCCAGCCCCTACACCCCCTCCCTATCTCTGTAACCCCCTCCAGCCCCTACACCCCCTCCCTGTCTCTGTAACCCCCTCCAGCCCCTACACCCCCTCCCTATCTCTGTAACCCCCTCCAGCCCCTACACCCCCTCCCTATCCCTGTAACCCCCTCCCTATCTCTGTAACCCCCTCCAGCCCCTACACCCCCTCCCTATCTCTGTAACCCCCTCCAGTCCCTACACCCCCTCCCTATCCCTGTAACCCCCTCCAGCCCCTACACCCCCTCCCTATCTCTGTAACCCCCTCCAGCCCCTACACCCCCTCCCTATCTCTGTAACCCCCTCCAGCCCCTACACCCCCTCCCTATCTCTGTAACCCCCTCCAGTCCCTACACCCCCTCCCTATCTCTGTAACCCCCTCCAGCCCCTACACCCTCCCCCTATCTCTGTAACCCCCTGCAGCCCGTCACTGTGTTTCTCTAACCCCGTGCTGTCCCTGTCCTGGGAGTGTTTGATGGTGGGGGTGTTGTGGAGGGGTGCTGTTGATGGATTGACTCCCCCTGTCTCTGCCCTGTGGTGGTTCTGACCTTCCTCACTCTGTGTTCTCCTCTCCCTCAGGTTCGGTGAATGGACTGAACGGTGAGTTTGAAGCTGATGGAATCAACTTGCCCCGAGGTTCATCGAGTCCCTGCTGCCCAGGTCAAACACAGGCCGTTCAGCCCCACTGCTCTGTGCTAGTATTACTGAGACCAATACTCCCCCCCACCAACTCTCTGTGGGAACGAGTCCCTCAATGCCGCCCTATTCCCTGTGGGAGAGATCCCCAAATACCCCACCCAATTCCCCGTGGGATAGAGTCCCACATTCCCCACCCC
This sequence comes from Stegostoma tigrinum, assembly GCF_030684315.1. Classification (NCBI taxonomy): domain Eukaryota; kingdom Metazoa; phylum Chordata; class Chondrichthyes; order Orectolobiformes; family Stegostomatidae; genus Stegostoma; species Stegostoma tigrinum. Next base: position 799,106 of record NC_081394.1, read on the forward strand.
ATTCCCTGTGGGAGAGAGTCCCACATTCCCCACCCCATTCCCTGTGGGAGAGAGCCCCAAATTCCCCACCCCATTCCCTGTGGGAGAGAGCCCCAAATTCCTACTCACCACCCCCCATTCCCCGTGGGATAGAGTCCCACATTCCCCACCCCATTCCCTGTGGGACAGAGTCCCACATTCCCCACCCCATTCCCTGTGGGAGAGAGCCCCAAATTCCTACTCACCACACCCCATTCCCCGTGGGATAGAGTCCCACATTCCCCACCCCATTCCCTGTGGGACAGAGTCCCACATTCCCCACCCCATTCCCTGTGGGACAGAGTCCCACATTCCCCACCCGATTCCCTGTGGGAGCGAGCTCCACATTCCCCCACAACTCCATCTTTTCCACATCTCTCTGATTGAAATCCCTCAATCAGGCCACCCCTCAGACTTCTCTTTTCTAGAGGAGGGAGCCCTGGTCTCTCCCGAATGTTACCTGTGGGATCCTGCTATGTAAATCCGTGTTTCCCGATCTCCAGCTGGTGTTACTGTTTGTAATGAAATGGGCTCCTGGCCCAAGACCTGGCTTTCCATTCAGTTCTATCCCATCTCTCTCTCTCTCACTCTCTCTCTCTCTCTCTCTCTCTCTCTCTCTCTCTCTCTCTCTCTCTCTCACACCCTTCCATCATCCCGCTCTCTCTTCTTCTCTCCCTCCCTCCCTCTCTCTCCCCATCCCCACCCCCTCCTGATCCCCATCCCGCTCCACTTGCACCTCTTCCCCCTCCCGCTCCTTCTACCCCCTCCACTTGCCCCTCTCTCCCCCCCTCCCTCTCTCCTCTCCCCTTCCCTCTCTGCACCCCCCTCCCCTTCCATCTCTTCCCCTCCCCACTCCCTCTCCCCTGCTTCCCGCTCTCCCCCTCCCTCTCCCCTCTCCCCTTCCCTCTCTCCCCCTCCCTCTCCCCCTGCCTCCCTCTCTCCCCCTCCCTCTCCCCTCTCCCCTTCCCTCTCTCCCCCTCCCTCTCCCCCTGCCTCCCTCTCTCCCCCTCCCTCTCCCCTCTCCCCTTCCCTCTCTCCCCCTCCCTCTCCCCTCCCCCCTTCCCTCTCTATCCCTCGCCCCCTCCCCAGCCTCCCTTACTCCCTCTCCCCTCTCCCCTTCCCTCTCTCCCCCTCCTCCCTCCCTCTACCCTGCCTCCCTGTCTCCCCCTCCCTCACCACTCTCCCCTTCCCTCTCTCCCCCTCCCTCTCCCCTGCCTCCCTCTCTCCCCCTCCCTCTCCCCTCTCCCCTTCCCTCTCTCCCCCTCCCCCCTCCCTCTACCCTGCCTCCCTGTCTCCCCCTCCCTCACCACTCTCCCCTTCCCTCTCTCCCCCTCCCTCTCCCCTGCCTCCCTCTCTCCCCCTCTCCCTCCCTCTCCCCTTCCCTCTCTCCCCCTCCCCCCTCCCTCTCCCCTGCCTCCCTGTCTCCCCTGACCAACAGGATGTGATGACTGTTATCGAATCGATGGAGGTGTAATTGCTGGGGTCATCGCTGCTGATGTGGTCATTACCGTCATCATTGCCGGGACCATTTATTACTTCGCCAGGAGAGGAGCGATAAAGACATCCAGAGGTCAGCAACGTTTCCTACCCCTGCCCCCAGCCATCACACCACAGCCCAAACTGTGGGCAACTAAGGGAACATCGACACTGTCCCCATGGACCCCAAACCCCTTCCCCATTCACTCCCGATCTACACCGTCCCCATGGACCCCAAACCCCTTCCCCATTCACTCCCACTCTACACCGTCCCCATGGACCCCAAACCCCTTCCCCATTCACTCCCACTCTACACCGTCCCCATGGACCCCAAACCCCTTCCCCATTCACTCCCGCTCTACACCGTCCCCATGGACCCCAAACCCCTTCCCCGTTCACTCCCGCTCTACACCGTCCCCATGGACCCCAAACCCCTTCCCCGTTCACTCCCGATCTACACCGTCCCCATGGACCCCAAACCCCCTCCCTATTCACTCCCACTCTACACCGTCCCCATGGACCCCAAACCCCTTCCCCATTCACTCCCGCTCAACAGCGTCCCCATGGACCCCAAACCCCTTCCCCGTTCACTCCCGCTCTACACCGTCCCCATGGACCCCAAACCCCTTCCCCATTCACTCCCGATCTACACCGTCCCCATGGACCCCAAACCCCTTCCCCATTCACTCCCGCTCTACACCGTCCCCATGGACCCCAAACCCCTTCCCCATTCACTCCCACTCTACACCGTCCCCATGGACCCCAAACCCCTTCCCCATTCACTCCCACTCTACACCATCCCCATGGACCCCAAACCCCTTCCCCATTCACTCCCGCTCAACACCGTCCCCATGGACCCCAAACCCCTTCCCCGTTCACTCCCGCTCTACACCGTCCCCATGGACCCCAAACCCCTTCCCCGTTCACTCCCGATCTACACCGTCCCCATGGACCCCAAACCCCCTCCCTATTCACTCCCACTCTACACCGTCCCCATGGACCCCAAACCCCTTCCCCATTCACTCCCGCTCAACAGCGTCCCCATGGACCCCAAACCCCTTCCCCGTTCACTCCCGCTCTACACCGTCCCCATGGACCCCAAACCCCTTCCCCGTTCACTCCCGCTCTACACCGTCCCCATGGACCCCAAACCCCTTCCCCGTTCACTCCCGCTCTACACCGTCCCCATGGACCCCAAACCCCTTCCCCATTCACTCCCGCTCTACACCGTCCCCATGGACCCCAAACCCCTTCCCCATTCACTCCCACTCTACACCGTCCCCATGGACCCCAAACCCCTTCCCCATTCACTCCCGCTCAACACCGTCCCCATGGACCCCAAACCCCTTCCCCATTCACTCCCGCTCAACACCGTCCCCATGGACCCCAAACCCCTTCCCCGTTCACTCCCGCTCTACACCGTCCCCATGGACCCCAAACCCCTTCCCCGTTCACTCCCGCTCAACACCGTCCCCATGGACCCCAAACCCCTTCCCCGTTCACTCCCGATCTACACCGTCCCCATGGACCGCAAACCCCTTCCCCGTTCACTCCCGATCTACACCGTCCCCATGGACCCCAAACCCCTTCCCCATTCACTCCCGCTCTACACCATCCCCATGGACCCCAAACCCCTTCCCCGTTCACTCCCGCTCTACACCGTCCCCATGGACCCCCAAACCCCTTCCCCGTTCACTCCCGCTCTACACCGTCTCCATGGACCCCAAACCCCTTCCCCATTCACTCCCGCTCTACACCGTCCCCATGGACCCCAAACCCCTTCCCCATTCACTCCCGCTCTACACCGTCCCCATGGACCCCAAACCCCTTCCCCGTTCACTCCCGCTCTACACCGTCCCCATGGACCCCCAAACCCCTTCCCCGTTCACTCCCGCTCTACACCGTCTCCATGGACCCCAAACCCCTTCCCCATTCACTCCCGCTCTACACCGTCCCCATGGACCCCAAACCCCTTCCCCATTCACTCCTGCTCTACACTGTCCCCATGGACCCCAAACCCCTTCCCATTCACTCCCGATCTACACTGTCCCCATGGACCCCAAACCCCTTCCCCATTCACTCCCGCTCTACACCGTCCCCATGGACCCCAAACCCCTTCCCCATTCACTCCCGCTCTACACTGTCCCCATGGACCCCAAACCCCTTCCCCATTCACTCCCTCTCTACACTGTCCCCATGGACCCCAAACCCCTTCCCCATTCACTCCCGATCTACACCGTCCCCATGGACCCCAAACCCCTTCCCCGTTCACTCCCGCTCTACACCGTCCCCATGGACCCCAAACCCCTTCCCCGTTCACTCCCGCTCTACACCGTCCCCATGGACCCCAAACCCCTTCCCCATTCACTCCCGATCTACACCGTCCCCATGGACCCAAACCCCTTCCCCATTCACTCCCGCTCTACACCGTCCCCATGGACCCCAAACCCCTTCCCCGTTCACTCCCGATCTACACCGTCCCGTCCCCATGGACCCCAAACCCCTTCCCCATTCACTCCCGCTCTACACCGTCCCCATGGACCCAAACCTCTTCCCCGTTCACTCCAGATCTACACCGTCCCCATGGACCCCAAACCCCTTCCCCGTTCACTCCCGCTTACACCGTCTCCATGGACCCCAAACCCCTTCCCCATTCACTCCCGCTCTACACCGTCCCCATGGACCCCAACCCCTTCCCATTCACTCCCCGCTCTACACCGGTCCCCATGGACCCCAAACCCCTTCCCCGTTCACTCCCGCTCTACACCGTCCCCATGGACCCCCAAACCCCTTCCCCGTTCACTCCCGCTCTACACCGTCTCCATGGACCCCAAACCTCTTCCCCATTCACTCCCGCTCTACACCGTCCCCATGGACCCCAAACCCCTTCCCCATTCACTCCTGCTCTACACTGTCCCCATGGACCCCAAACCCCTTCCCATTCACTCCCGATCTACACTGTCCCCATGGACCCCAAACCCCTTCCCCATTCACTCCCGCTCTACACCGTCCCCATGGACCCCAAACCCCTTCCCCATTCACTCCCGCTCTACACTGTCCCCATGGACCCAAACCCCTTCCCCATTCACTCCCTCTCTACACTGTCCCCATGGACCCCAAACCCCTTCCCCATTCACTCCGATCTACACCGTCCCCATGGACCCCAAACCCCTTCCCCGTTCACTCCCGCTCTACACCGTCCCCATGGACCCAAACCCCTTCCCCGTTCACTCCCGCTCTACAACCGTCCCCATGGACCCCAAACCCCTTCCCCATTCACTCCCGATCTACACCGTCCCCATGGACCCAAACCCCTTCCCCATTCACTCCCGCTCTACTAACCGTCCCCATGGACCCCAAACCCCTTCCCGTTCACTCCCGATCTACACCGTCCCCATGGACCCCAAACCCCTTCCCCATTCACTCCCGCTCTACACCGTCCCCATGGACCCAAACCTCTTCCCCGTTCACTCCAGATCTACACCGTCCCATGGACCCCAAACCCCTTCCCCCGTTCACTCCCGATCTACACCGTCCCCATGGACCCCAAACCCCTTCCCCATTCACTCCCGATCTACACCGTCCCCATGGACCCCAAACCCCTTCCCCATTCACTCCCGCTCTACACCGTCCCCATGGACCCAAACCCCTTCCCCATTCACTCCTGCTCTACACCGTCCCCATGGACCCCAAACCCCTTCCCCATTCACTCCCGCTCTACACTGTCCCCATGGACCCCAAACCCCTTCCCCATTCACTCCTGCTCTACACCGTCCCCATGGACCCCAAACCCCTTCCCCATTCACTCCTGCTCTCACACCGTCCCCATGGACCCAAACCCCTTCCCCATTCACTCCTGCTCTACACCGTCCCCATGGACCCCAAACCCCTTCCCCTTCATTCCCACTCTACACCGTCCCCATGGACCCCAAACCCCTCCCCGTTCACTCCCGCTCTACACCGTCCCCATGGACCCCAAACCCCTTCCCCGTTCACTCCCGCTCTACACCGTCCCCATGGACCCCAAACCCCTTCCCCGTTCACTCCCGCTCTACACCGTCCCCTTGGAACCCAAACCCCTTCCCCATTCACTCCCGCTCTACACCGTCCCCATGGACCCCAAACCCCTTCCCATTCACCTCCGGCTCTACACCGTCCCCATGGACCCCAAACCCTTCCCCATTCACTCCCACTCTACACTGTCCCCATGGACCCCAAACCCCTTCCCCATTCACTCCCTCTCTACACCGTCCCATTGACCCAAACCCCTTCCCCTTCATTCCCGCTCTAGATTGTCCCCATGGACCCAAACCCCTTCCCGTTCACTCCCGCTCTACATCGTCCCCATGGACCCAAACCTCTTCCCCGTTCACTCCCCGCTCTACACCGTCCCCATTGACCCAAACCCCTTCCCCATTCACTCCCGCTCTACACCGTCCCCATGGACCCAAACCCCTTCCCCTTCACTCCTGCTCTACACTGTCCCCATGGACCCAAACCCTTCCCATTCACTCCTGCTCTACACCGTCCCCATGGACCCCAAACCCTTCCCCATTCACTCCCGCTCTACACCGTCCCCATGGATGCCAAACCCATTCCCATTCACTCCCGATCTACACCGTCCCCATGGACCCCAAACCCCTTCCCCGTTCACTCCCGCTCAACACCGTCCCCATGGACCCCAAACCCCTTCCCCGTTCACCTCCCGATCTACACCGTCCCCATAGACCCAAACCCCTTCCCCGTTCACTCCCGCTCTACACTGTCCCCATGGACCCCAAACCCCTTCCCCGTTCACTCCCTCTCTACACCGTGCCCATGGACCCCAAACCCCTACCCCCGTTCACTCCTGCTCGACACCGTCCCCATGGACTCCAAACCCTTCCCCGTTCACTCCCCTCTCTACACCGTCCCCATGGACCCCAAACCCTTCCCCGTTCACTCCCTCTCTACACGGTCCCCATGGACCCCAAACCCCTTCCCCATTCACTCCCCGCTCAACACCGTCGCCATTGACCCAAACCCCTTCCCCATTCACTCCCGCTCAACACTGTCCCCATGGACCCCAAACCCCTTCCCCATTCACTCCCTCTCTACACCGTCCCCATTGACCCAAACCCCTTCCCTTTCACTCCCGCTCTACATTGTCTCCATGGACCCAAACCCCTTCCCCTTCATTCCCGCTCTACATCGTACCATGGACCCAAACCCCTTCCCCGTTCACTCCCGCTCTACACCGTCCCCATTGACCCAAACCCCTTCCCCATTCACTCCCACTCTACACCGTCCTAGTGGACCCCAAACCCCTTCCCCTTCACTCCCGCTCTACACTGTCCCCATGGACCCCAAACCCCTTCCCATTCACTCCCGCTCTACACCGTCCTAGTGGACCCCAACCCCTTCCCCATTCACTCCTGCTCAACACCGTCCTAGTGGACCCCAAACCCCTTCCCCTTCACTCCCTCTCTACACCGTCCCCATGGACCCCAAAACCCTTCCCCTTCACTCCCGCTCTACACTGTCCCCATGGACCCCAAACCCCTTCCCATTCACTCCCGCTCTACACCGTCCTAGTGGACCCCAAACCCCTTCCCCTTCACTCCCTCTCTACACCGTCCCCATGGACCCCAAACCCCTTCCCCATTCACTCCCGCTCAACACCATCCCCATTGACCCCAAACCCTTCCCCATTCACTCCCGCTCAACACCGTCCCCATGGACCCCAAACCCCTTCCCCTTCACTCGCCGCTCTACACTGTCCCAGTGAGGAAGCTACAGGATGATCTGAAGCAATGATGTGTTGAGGAATGCCTTTCCAATCTACAGGCCCCTGTCCTGATGGCGACTGTGTGGGGAATGGCTGACAGCGAGAAGGAGCGAGGGAGAGTGAGAGCGGGGCAGAAACAGTGAGACTGGACGGGATGGGGAAAAGTGGAGAATAATGTGAAGAAAGGTTCCAAAGGCGAGAGTGAGGCTGAGTGGGGAAATGAGGGGAACACAGAGACAGAGATTGAAGCTGAAGCAGAGGAGGCTGGAGGCTGAGAGGGAGAGAGAGAGAGAGAGAGAGAGAGAGGCGACGAGAGATGGAGAGAGGAGGTGGGATTGACTGGGATGGAGAGAAAGATGGAGCAAACAACAGGATTGTCATTCGTCTGTTTGCCATGTTGCAGGTAGCAGCCAGCAGAAGCCCAGCCAATCGCAACCGGACACAGAGTCACCGTATGAGGTACAGACTGAGGACAAAGGCAAAACCCTCACCCCCCCGGAGAAACCCCCTCCCTATCCCTCACCCCCCCGGAGAAACCCCTCCCTATCCCTCACCCCCCAGGAGAAACCCCCTCCCTATCCCTCACCCCCAGGAGAAACCCCCTCCCTACCCTCACCCCCCCGGAGAAACCCCCTCCCTATCCCTCACCCCCCAGGAGAAACCCCCTCCCTATCCCTCACCCCCCAGGAGAAACCCCCTCCCTACCCCTCACCCCCCCCGGAGAAACCCCTCCCTACCCTCACCCCCCAGGAGAAAACCCC